>NC_062554.1:9923250-10088250 GCF_016906955.1 Phacochoerus africanus | reverse complement strand
CACATCAGATTATTGAGGCTCCGCTATGGAGGGTTCCAGCTGGCCCGGGGACAACAGAGGCCACACTCCATTCTACCAGAACGCTGGTTCTCAGAGTGGGGTCCCCAGACCAGCAGCATCAGCCTCACCTGGGAACGTGCTGGAAACACATTCTCAGGTCCCAAGACAGACGTACTGAACCAGAGATTCTGGGGGTGGCTCCAGCCCTCCATAGCTTAATAAACTCTCGGGGCGATTCTGATGCGTCCTGAATTTGAGAATCACTGCCCTGCATCCCCGCAGTTGCTCCCTCTGTGCTGCAGGGAGAATCATAACACCCACCTCACGAGGTTGAGGTCGATGTCAGCTAACGCCGCATTCTGGGGCCAGGCATCTTCCAAGCCCTCTGCAAGTATTCATTCCTTTAATTTCTACGAGAGAGGAACTAATACCATCCTCATTTCACAGAGGAGGAAAGGAAGGCACAGAGAGGTGAAGTAACTTGCCCAGGACCACACAGCTAGTAAGTGTGTGTGGCTCTCGAATCCAAGCTTTTACCGCTTAACCCACAGAAAGCCTCCAGCAGAGGGTCTGGCGCCCAGAATGTGTTCCGGGCACGGCTGAGGAAGGGATGATGGCAATTCGTCTTGCCTCACCTGAGTTTGAAATAATGCTCCGCATTTTGTAACTATGAAATCTGCCGCCCTGTCAAGATCGAGGCATGAGTCAGCTGCGAAGGCAGCCTCCGTGTCTGGAACCCCAGGGCAGCCTCACCATTCATGCAGCTTTAAGACCGCAATATACCATCTGGAGCCTCTGGAAGCCTCCCAGTTTGCCGTGGACTCTGACAGAGCTGGGCTGGAACTCTCATTTGGCCTTTCAGAGGCTGTGTGACCTTGGACAAATCGCCTCACCTCTCTGATCTTTAGAGGACCTTTCCTCATCTGTAAAGTGGATGGTGACCTGCTGACCTTGCAGGATTCCTGTGAGGGTTAGAGAGGCCCCCCCCCCTTTGTGCCCAGCCTGGAGCTGGCCGTCCAGAAGCAGCTTGCTCCTCTTCCCTCCCCTTCTCCGCTGCTACCCCAGTGGAAAGACCAGCTCTGGACCCAGGCAAGCTTTGAAAGAAGAAGAAATGGGTTCCCAAACGATCAAACTGCCTTTGGCCTCCACCTCATTGCCCTTTTCCAGATCTCTTCGAAACAGCCACCCGGCTGGGGTTTCCGGGGTGAAACTGACACCTGCTGCTTCCAAGCTGGGAGCTAAGTACCCTGCGAGGGGAAGGGGAGGTGTCCTGTCTGCGCCACCACCACCACCACCACGGCCTGGGGCCCTTCAGCAGTGAGAGCATCAGAGCATCCGCCTTCTGCGAGGCGGTTTGGCCCAGACATCTGAAGCTCGTTAGCTGCCTGCTCCCAGGGGGCTGACTCCGCCTGGAGAGAAATATCCCAGCAGAGCCACAGGGGAGGGAGCAAACGAAGACCAGGTGAGATGTGGCCACAGAAGCGGGGCGGGGGGGGGGACAGGCAGGCAATAGTCTCTGAGTGGCCTCTGGGGACCTGTGGAGAGCAGAGGAGGCTGGGAAAAAGCACCACGCCTGTGCCCAGCTCCAGCCCAGCCATGGGCTTGCTAGCTTTGCAAACTGGAGATGGGGGATGGGCGGGGGGGGGCTTTCCCTCTTTGGGCCTCAGTTGCCCCATGTGTGCCTAGGAGGAGGGGGGCATAAGGCACACACTGAGGGCCTTCCAGCCCTGACCTGGTGGGGTCTCAGCTCCTGAGGTTTGGCCCCCATGCTGGTGGGAGTCAAGGATAGGGGGTGGGTGGAGACCTAATTCAGAGATGGAGAGCCAGGGTCCCTTCCCCAGACGTCAGAGGGGAGCTGGGGTGAGAAGACGGGAAAATAATACCGCATTTCAGATCAGCCAGCCAGGGGCCCTTGGGTGGCAGGGCTGGTGTGAGCTGAGCCTCAGAGACGAGGGTCCCAGCTGGGCAGGTGGCTAAGATCAAGATACCTTTTCCTTTTGTGGACCCTCCACTCTGCCCAGCTGTCCAGACCATCCACAGCTAACATCCACTTAGCAATTTTTATTAACTCCTTGTTTACTGCCAGCCACTGTTCTAAACACCATAACACAGATTAAAATGACTTAACCCGAAGTTCCCACTGTGGCTCAGCGGTTAAGAATCCTACAAGCATCCATGAGGATGTGGGTTCGATCCCCAGCCTCACTCAGTGGGTTAAGGATCCGTAGCCTGGGAACTTCCGGGTGCCTTGGGTGTGGCCCTTAAGAGACAAAAAAAGCCTGGAGTCTGGCTCTCATCTGGACATCCTGACCTTGACCTTTCTGAAGCTTGGACAGCTGGCTCTGACCACATCACTCAAGATCGCTGCCTCCTCCCAACACTAATATAATCGACACCAGGCCGTCTCCCAGTCTAGTGACAGGAGCACCTTGGTCCCCTCCCAGTCTCCTTCCCTCCTGGGAGTCAGGTTTTGGGGGAGGCCTTGCCTGGTGGCCTGGAACCCGAGCAAAGGGCGAGGAGGGCTGGTGCAGAGAACTATTACACCGACCTCGGCGAAGCCAAACCGTGTGCCCCTCAAGCAGAGTGGCCCCTGCGGGGCTGGGATGGGCACGGCCCCCAGACAGCTCCTACCTGCTGGGCTGTGCTAGGCGGGCACTCAGCCAAAGTGGGCTTCGCTGCACCTCAGCTTTTCTCTGGACGCCTGCTCCTAGGTTGCTGCATCCTTCCTTTGGCGGGTGAACACCTCTGATGACCAAGATTGATGCATTTACTTCTCATGGGGCAATCTTATTACCAGCATTTCCAAGACAGGCCCAGAGATGGAGCCCTGCCACCCAGGTTCATGGAGCCCTGCCGCCCAGGTTCACAGAGACTGGCCAGGCCTGAGACCACCGGGATCCCAGGCTGATCCTGATTAACTACGGCATCGCCTTCAAATACGGAAAATGAATTCTACAACGGCAGAAACGTTAGCAAATACAAACAAGCATGGTCACTTATGATGGAGCATGCGAATGTGAGAAAAAAGACATATGCATGTATGTGTGCCTGGGTCACCTTGCTGTACGGTAGAAAAGTGACCGAACATAGTAAACCAGCTACGATGAAAAAAATAAAAATCATTTATAAAAATTAAAATAAAAAAAATAAAATTGGAGTTCCTGTCGTGGCGTAGTGGAAACGAATCCAACTAGGAACCATGAGGTTGCAGGTTCAATCTCTAGCCTCGCTCAGTGGGTAAAGGATCCTGCGTTGCCGTGAGCTGGGGTGTAGGTTGCAGACGAGGCTTGGATCCCGAGTTGCTGTGGCTGTGGTGTCAGCTGGTGGTTACAGCTCCGATTAGACTCCTAGCCTGGGAACCTCCATGTGTCGCAGGTGTGGCCCTAAAAAGCAAAAAATAAATAAAATAAAATCGATGTTTCATAGAATAAAAAAAAAGAAAGAAAGAAAATACAAATAAGCAAAAGTGAAAATAAACTAACTTTCGGTTTGTTTCTTGGAGAAACTTCTACGGCCTTCTTCATCCCTTCTCTCCCCCTGGGCCTCAGCCACCGCCCCAATCCCAGCATAATCAATACCTCACTGCCTTTTACCAGCGGCTGTTCCCTGAGGACTCAGCTTTGACAGCAGATCCTGGAAGAGAGTCTGAGACCGGATTCTGGAAAGGCCTGGCGTCTCTTCCGGAACAGCAGAGCTTCTGCCCAAACAGACTGTCTGAGTGCAGAGGGAGTCGGAAATCCTTCCGGCCAGGAGTCCAGAGCCTGCATCCAGCCCCGCCTGGTCAGCGGATGGACCCCGTGACCTTGGGCCAGTCCCTGCCCTCTCGGTGTCCTCCGCTGGAAACTGCAGACTTGGACTTGACCAAGTGGCTTCGGTCTGTCGGCTGCTCTTGGGCAAGGACCCTGCCCTCTCCGCTGAGGTGGACCATGGCATTTAGCATCAGAGGGCAGCGTCTGAGCTCCCCTGGTGATGGGCAGGGCTGTGTGGCTGTGAGCAGGGCGCCCCACCTCTCTGTGCTCTGCTCCCCACGGAGACGCAGAGCAGAGCACCCTCCCTCTGTGCGTCTCAGGGCGGCCGTGGGTCCCACGAGGGGGCGGGCCTCGAAGACCTCTGGACGATGCAGAGCGAGGAGCTGTACCAGACTCGTGCCAGAGGGTGCCCCTGCCTGCCCGGAGCCTGGCTCTATCCCGCCTCCGCCCTGGCTCAGGGAGTCTGGTCCAGGCTTGTAGATGGAGCCGCTGGCTGCCCACGGGCTCCCAGAGTCCTGGAGGGAGGAATGTGTGAAACCGGGGCCCAGGCCACCGCATGAAGTGTCCTTAATGATGCCCAGAGGGCCTCGGGCCTGTGACATCACGGACCGCAGTTTCCCAAGTTGGAGCTCAGAGGGCTAAGGCCATTTCAAAACACAGCACTGCCTTTTTTTTCTTTCTCTTTCCATTTTGGCTAAGACATCCAATGTGACAGCTGCTGCATTAGGAAGATGAAGAGGCGGGGTTCGTAGGCTGACTCAGCTTTATGGGACCCTAAAAACAATGGGAACCCTGGGGAGTCTGGCCCCTGCTTCCTCATGCCCACCTGACCTTGGCTCCTCCGGCAGGACCAGGGTCAGGGGAGGACAATAATGACTTCTGCCCTCGGCCTGCTGTGTCTTATGACTGGATGTTTGTGTCCCCTTCATGGTCACACATTGCAGGCCTGCCCCTGCCTAAGTGGGAGTGGGATGAAGAAATGAGGGTGGGGCCTCCACGACAGGATGTGTCTTTATAAGAAGAGTAAGAGCCCAGAGATCTTTCTCTCTCTCTCTCTGGGAGTCCGCAGAGAGGTCATGTGCCCACACGGTGACATGGCAGCCACCTGCCAGCCAAGAAAAGGGCTCTCACCAAGAACTGATCCGCCAGGATCTTGATTTTGGACTTGCCAGCTTCCAGAGCTCTGCGGGATAAATGTTATTTGAGCCACCTAATCTACCGTATTTTGTTAGAGCACCCTGAGTGGACTAAGACATCTCTACGAAACAGACATAATAACCCCTCCCCTGACAACTGCCATTAAGAAATAAATGCAGGAGTTCCCGATGTGGCGCAAGTGGTTAACAAATCTGACTAGGAACTATGAGGTTGCAGGTTCGATCCCTGGCCTCGCTCAGTGGGTGAAGGATCCAGCGTTTGCCGTGAGCTGTAGTGTAGGTTGCAGACGCGGCTCGGATCCCGCTTTGCTGTGGCTCTACTCCGATTAGACCTCTAGCCTGGAAACCTCCCTATGCCATGGGTGTGGCCCTAGAAAAGACAAAAAATAGAAAAGTAAATAAAAAAATAAAAAAGAAGTAAATGCAATAATAGCTAACTTTTCATTTACTCGTGCATTTACCCAAAAGCAATATCTGTGCAACAGCCTCTAGGTATCACGCATTCCTCTGGGAGCTGGGGTACAGCAGTGAGCACGCAGACAAAAGGCCCTGCCCTGTGCAGCTGACCTTCTAGGAGGGAAGACAGACGGTAACCCGATAAGCAACTCATGGATACAGTCTTTTGGATGGGGGAAGGTAAGTGCTATGAAAAGAATGTTCTGGAAAGAGGCTAGAGTTCCGCAGGGAGGGGCAGGCCTGTTTGCACTTTTTTTTTTAGGCAAGGAATAGATTGATTAAGATAGGATGCTTGTGAGAGAGGCAAGTGGGCAGGCACAGAAGCTCTGCCTGTTTGCACTATTTCAAAGTGGGGTCAAGGCAGGCCTCTGGGAGGAAAAGGCTCTGGGGAGGGCTGAGGAGGTGAGAGGAGGTGTGGTCGTTTGTAGGGACGGGCTCCCCAGCTATGAAAGGACACTGGCTATTGCAGGAAGCAGGGTACCAGCTGGAAATGATTTCTAGGTGTATCTGCTGCCTCTCATAAGCCCTCAGTTCCATTCTGGGCACGGGCAGGCTCTCAACAGTCAAGGGCATAACTACAGATGCTACAGTCTCATCTTACCTGTTATCCTCCACCTAATGGGGCTTCGCTAAACAGCTCTTTCATATGAGGCAAGTCAGACCCAGCCCTGCCCTTAGGAATGGAGACAGATTTTAAAAGGATCAAACACACAGAGGTTCCACTGTGGTGCTGCAGAAATGAATCCGACTAGTGTCCATGAGGACTCGGGTGGGATCCCTGTCCTCACTGAGTGGGTCGGGGATCCAGTGCTATGGTGAGCTGGGGTGTGGGTCACAGACACAGCTCGAACCCAGCTTCTCTGTGCCCGTGGCGTAGGCCAGCAGCTGTAGCTCCGATTTGCACCCTAGCCTGGGAACCTCCATATGCTGTGGGTATGGCCCTAAAAAGCAAATAAATAAATAAAAGATCAAACACACAATTAAGAATTTCTTTGGGAGTTCCCATTGTGGCTCAGCAGTAACGAACCCAACTAGCATCCATGAGGATGCGGATTCGATCCCTGGCCTTGCTCAGTGGGTTAGGGATTTGGTGTTGCTGGGAGCTGCAGTGTAGGTCACAGATGCGGCTCAGAGTTGGCATTGCTGTGGCTGTGGTGCAGACGGCAGCTGCAGCTCTGATTGGACCCCTAGCCTCGGAACCTCCATATGCTGCAGGTGCGTCCCTAAAAAGACAAAAAAAAAAAAGGAATTTCTTTGATTATTGTGGTTGTGATAAGAGCCATGGAGGAAAGGCCCATGATGTAAGGAAGGGGGTTTAAGCTGGGACAAGGAAGGGGTGTGGAGGGGGCCAGGTGACGGCACGGGTCCGGGTCTTCCAGGCAGTGCCAAGGCCCTAGGGATCTGCAGAGGAAGACCAGTGGAGGCAGCGCAGAGACCTGGGGGCAGCAGGAACAGGCCAGGCCCGACCCCACAGGGCCTAAGGGGCTGGAGGCCGCACACCCGTTTAAGCCTGTTGTCCCTGTGTCCCATTCACTTCAAAGTGTCCCTTTTCAGGCAATACCCTATACAGTCACCCTATTGACAGGGTGACTTAAGAACAACCAGTTGTTCTTGGTGTGTCCTGAGAACAGCCAGTGTTCCAGGAAGCCCTGGTCACTGCTCCCAGCTCCTGGCCCCCGAGCCTGCAGCTCTGCACGTCGGGAGCAAGGGCCTGCCAGCCCTGTGGCCATAGCGGTTATTTGAGCTGGATGATGTGTGAAGGGCCCTGCTTGGCAGCCCCTGCCATCCGGCCCTGCCGCCCTCCTCCAGCAGACCCCACTGCCCCCTGCCAGTTCTCCACACACACACCCCCCGCCGCCCCCTCAGTAGCTTGAGATGAGAGCTTGGCCACCAGGTCTCAGGCCAAGGAGGGTTCTTGGCTCCGGGTTGGAAGAGCCGGTTTCCGGCCGTCCCCACCCTCGCCGACTCCCCGGGGACCCGCTCCAAGGCCTCGCACTCCTTCCACTCTTGATTTTTAGTTTTGGCCCTTTTTTCCTCTCTGGGTGACTCTCTCCCTCTGCGGGGCCTCTCTTTATTTTGCCCCCCTTATGGTGCCTCAGGACGAGGGAGGGGGGTTCAAGTCCCAGCTCTGTCACCTGCTGGCTGCGTGATCTTGGGCAAAAGCATCCTTCTTCTCCGAGCCAGCCACTCCGCGTCTAGGCAGTGGATGTGCTCCTGCTCCATCCTGCTTCCTGGGCGGCTGTGAGCCAAGATGGAGTTGAGAGTCCCTCCGGAAGGGGCAGGTTGCTCAGCAAAGGGTAGCGTCCTCTTACTTTCGCCTCGTACTTTCTCTTCCCTGACTTTTGCGTATTTGGCTCAGTTAACCACAAAGCAAGAAATCAAAGCCCTCCGCCGGACCCCAAGCACCTTGCTCTCCCAGCCCAGCTCCACCCAACCCAGCCTGGACCAGAGACAAGCGCCTCATGACACGTGCAGCCGGCTCCCTGCCGGCCCTGGTCTGCGAGGCGTGGCTGGATGTCGTGGCTGGGCCCCTTGGCCATGGGGCTCCCGAGGGGGACAGGGGAGGCGTCTTCTGAGCTACGCTGTGATGCAGGTACCAAGCTCTTGTGTTTTTTCACCAACTGCAGGACAAGAGAGGCAGCCTTTCAACCCCGCCCCCGGGCTTGTAGCCTTGTCGCTGTCTCCCATGTCACACCAGCCTCCAAACCATTGCTTATGCCCCTGACCCCATCTGCAATACCCTTCTGCTCCCTCCCTCTCACGTGGGGTCTTATACCAGCTTGGGGGCTGAAACACGGCAGGGGGGAGACCGAGGCTCAGGAACATGCAGATGTGGGTATTTTTTTACGACACAAGTGTGTTCAGTGTGAGACATTCAACTGTTTATTAAAAGACAAATAAACCTGCTTGCCTGGGGCTCCAGGGGACCCGGAATTGAAACCCAGGTCTTCAGGACTCCAAATTTCCCCCGATTCTCCTCCCTCTGCCATACTACCTGCCATGTAGTTGTGACTACGCAGACCCTGCTGTAACTTACTTCCTAGGTGTCACTTAAGAGGTACTTGTGTAAATAAACCCGTACGTTTACAGCCAGTTGAGTTTTGACAAGGGAACCAAGACAATAGAGAAAGATTATTTATTTATTTATTTATTCATTTATATTTTGGGGGGTTGCACCCATGGCATATGGAACTTCCCAGGCTAGGAGTCGAATCGGAGCTGCAGCTGCCAGCCTACACCACAGCCACAGCCACAGCACCACCAGATCCAAGCTGCGTCTGCAACCTACACCACAGCTCACGGCAAAGCTGGATCCTTAACCCACTGAGAGAGGCCAGGGATCGAACCCGAGTCCTCATGGATACTAGTCGGGTTCATTACCGCTGAGCCAAAAACAGTCGTTTTAAAAAAAGATACTGGGGTACCTAGATATTGACATGCAAAAGAATTAAGTGGAATCACTACCTTGCACCATCGACAAAGATTAACTCAAAATGGATCAAAGACCTACATGTAAGAGCTAAAACTAAAATCTCTGTGGCCTTGGATGAGGCAGTGATTTCTTGGATATGACACCAAAAGCACAAGCAAAACCAAAGAGGGGAAAAAATAAAAAAATTTGGGGGAGTTCCTGTTGTGGCTCAGCAGGTTAAGGCCCAGATGTTGTCTCTGTGAGGATGTAGATTCGATCCCTAGCCTCGCTTCATGGGTTAAGGATCTGGTGTTGCTGTGGCTGTGGTGTAGGCTGGCAGCTACAGCTCCAACTTGACCCCTAACCTGGGAACTTCCATAAAAAGGCAAAAAAAAAAGGCAAAAAAAAGAAAGAAAAGAAAAGGAAAACTTTGTGCTTCAAAGCACTCTATCAAGTGAGAAGATTGGAGTGGCCTAGCAGTTAAGGATCTGGCATTGTCACTGCTGTGGCTCAGGTCATTGCCATGATGAGGGTTCAATCCCTGGCCCAGGAACTTCTGTCTACTGTGAGTGTAGCCAAGAAAGAAAGAAAGGGAAAAGACACACCACATAATGAGAGAAAATATTTACAAATTCTTTCTCTGCTTTTTTTTTTTTTTCCCTTAGGCAACTGACGTAATTTTATTAGCATGTGTCAATAAATAAACCCATACACAGCCAAGCCTTGTTAGTGGAATTGCTGCTCCATAACATAAGCTTGGAAAGATGCATGCAGCATGGTCCTGGGTCTGAAGAATCTGATTAAAATGGGTCTCAGCTTGAGGACAGTACCTTGTACTCTTAGAAATCCACAAACACACTTCTGGGCAAGTATCAGGGTCCTCTCTTAGGTCTGTTAAGTTTTCTCTTTATTTCAAAAGGCTCAGGGACATGACCTGGTTTTTTTTGTTTGTTTGTTTGTTTGTTTGTTTGTTTTCATCTTGTGACATCTCTTTTCTTTTTTTTTTTTTTAATAATTTTTTTAATTTTCCCACTGTATCTCTGGTAAGGCTCTCTCCTAGTATCCAGTAGGTACAAAGGACGTCCACAACTCAGCAACAACAACAACAACAAAAGGATAACTCAGGAGTTCCCATCGTGGCGCAGTGGTTAACAAATCCGACTAGGAACCATGAGGTTGAGGGTTCGGTCCCTGACCTTGCTCAGTGGGTTAAGGATCCGGCATTGCCATGGGCTATGGTGTAGGTTGCAGAAGTGGCTCGGATCCTGCGTTGCTGTGGCTCTGGCGTAGGCCGGTGGCTACAGCTCCGATTCAACCCCTAGCCTGGGAACCTCCATATGCCGCGGGAGCGGCCCAAAGAAATAGCAAAAAGACAAAAAATACATATATATATATAACTCAACTTTTTTTTTGTCTTTTGTCTTTTTGTTGTTGTTGTTGCTATTTCTTGGGCAGCTCCCACGGCATATGGAGGTTCCCAGGCTAGGGGTCGAATCGGAGCCATAGCCACCGGCCTACGCCAGAGCCACAGCAACGCAGGATCCGAGCCGCTTCTGCAACCTACACCACAGCTCACGGCAACGCCGGATCCTGAACCCACTGAGCAAGGGCAGGGACCGAATCCGCAACCTCATGGTTCCCAGTCGGATACCTTAACCACTGCGCCATGATGGGATCTCCTAACTCAACTTTTTAAGTGAGTAAAAGATTTCAGTAAACATTTCTCCAAAACAGATATGCACATGGCCAGTAAACACATGAAAAGATCGATGCTCAAACACAGAAAACAAAACTCATGGTCACCAAAGGGAAAGGGGGGAGGGATCAGTTAGGAACTTGGGATTACCGTATATACACTATTAAATATAAAACACGCAACCAATGAAGACCGACCGTATAGCACAGGGAACTATACCCAATATCTTGTAACAACCTATAGTAGAAAAAGGATCTGAAAAAAGAATACATGACTATAAAAGTGCCTTCTCCTAGCTATGAGATCCTGCTGTAAAGCACTGGGGACTCTATCTAGTCACTTGTGATGGAGCAGATGGAGGGTAATGTGAGAAAAAGAAGGTCTATATGTGTGTGTGACAGGGTCACTTTGCTGTACAGTAGAAAATGGACAGAACACGGTAAACCAACTATAACAGAAAAAATAAAACGCATTTAAAAAAATAATAAAATTGCTCTCCCCTAGCAAAGCAATTGCAGTCTAAGCTGAAAGTAACAGTGCTGTTTTGTCTAGTGGGGTCATGGTACGTGGATTGGAAGACAGACTTCTCCAAATGGTCAGGCCTTCTAGCAGAGAACTGGCCTCCGAGACTGGCAGTCCCACCAGAATCTCAAACAGTTGGGGATGGAAGGGGAGGGGTGTTTTTACCATCAGAAGTGGGAGGGAGGCTGGGCAGGCAAAAACTCGGCCACCTTCCCCTAGGGGCCACTGCAGGATGATCTAAGAGCCAGGGAAGAAGGCGGTCATGGTTTTCGGGTGCAGAGTGACAGGGGGTGCAAAGCCCAGCTTTTCCTCTCTCCAGCTCTGTGCAGGTAGGCCAGTGACACGCCTCCCGCCCCCAGTCCTCAGCCGCTACTTTCTGGTCTGCAAAGTGAGACCACTACCTCCCAGCCCGGAGAATTTCAAGTATTGGAGACGGAGCCGAGAGTGATGGCCCAAAGCCTGGCACCCAGCAGGGGTGTGCCAAGGGTACTTACTGATGCCTTCAGTGGGTTGATGTTTAGCCTCCGGTAAGCAGCCGGGGAGTCAGAGAAGTTGTCTTAGACAATAGGGGCTTCCCAAGGTCCAGACCCCAGCCCAGGTCCAGAGCTGAGGGGATGGTGTGCGAGGGACCCCTCCTCCTTGGGTAGGGATTGCATGCCTCAGGGCAAGCCCAGCGCTGCCCCAACCTGCTGCTGACCTTGGCCTGTTGGCCTGCTGCTTCTCAGCTCGATGTCCCCTGAAACTGATAGCGCTGCTCTGGGTGACTCCTCAAGGTTCCTCCCCATCTAAGGCGACTCTGAACTCAACAAATGTCACCTGCTGAAGTGGCCTGCACCCACACTGCCCCTCTTTTTATTTTTTTATTTTACTTATTTTTTTCTGTCTTTTTGCCATTTTCTTGGGCTCCTCCCGTGGCATATGGAGGTTCCCAGGCTAGGGGTCGAATTGGAACTGTAGCCGCCTGCCTACGCCAGAGCCACAGCAACGGGAGATCTGAGCCGCGTCTGCGACCTACACTACAGCTCACGGCAACACCGGATCCTTAACCCACTGAGCAAGGCCAGGGATCAAACCCTCAACCTCACGGTTCCTCGTCGGATCCGTTAACCACTGAACCACGAAGGGAACTCCCCCACCCTCCCTTTTTATAAAGAGATCAAGCAGCCCTTCCTGCAGAGTTGAGGTGTCCTCTGTGCAAGGCCGCATGCAAGGCATGAGGACGGACGATGACACTGACCAGGCCCTGTGCTCAAGATGCCGGCAGCCCCTGCACCAGTGGACGTGGCCACTGACTCCCTGTGGCACCTTGGCAATTCACCTGCCCACTCGGGAGCGCCCCTTTGCCCCACATGCAAGGGAAAGAGTTAACCACGAGGACAATATCCTGTGGCCAGGCCTGCCACGCCATCTGGTCCCAAAGAGGTGGCTGGGTAGCCCATCCCCCCCACCTCAGCCCCGAATCTAGTGACATCATCCCCAACCCTGTCCGTTTCCCCAGCAACTGGGGTGCTGGCCGAGGCTCCCCAGGGGCCCAGACCGTCTGGATTTCCTTACACACAACTGTACCTCGTCCATATTTTCACAATTAAATTGTCAGTTTGGGTTAAGTGTTGTTTGCTGACGGCTGTCAACCTCTCTCTGGCTCCGCTCACTCTTTACCCAGAGCAAGTAAGTGAGATCGGTTTGCCCAGCCGGTGCCCCAGGGCCGTGCAGAGACGCTAGGAGGGACTGGCAAGCAGGAGGTCTGGGTTCCAGCCCAGCTCTGCCGTACATTTGCTGTGTGGTCTTGGGCAAGTCACTTCCTCTCTCTGGGCCAAGGGCTTCCCCGCCTTAAAAACAGGGCTCACCATCTCTGCCCAGCCCTCCCTGGCATGGGCCTGTCTCCCCATTTCCCTCCTTCCACCCTCGATGCCAGCAGCACGGACACCCTCCGCCCCCCACTTACCCTTCCCTGAAACCAAACTTCTCCCTCTCGTCTCTGCTTAAGCTGTTCCCGCTGCAGGGATGGGCCTCCCCCACCCCCCGCCAGCTGACGCGTCCTCCCCACCTGCACATTATTTATATGGACATGAACGCTAAGCACGAACTCGAGCTCTGCATCTGGAACTGCTTAGGTACCTGGCAGCAAAGGAACGAACCTTTATCGAGGACTGATTACGTACAGAGCCTTCTACATGGATCATCTCTTTAAGCCCCCCCGCAACCCTTGGTGGCAAAGGTCCGATTTTCCAGATGAGAAAACTGAGGCTCAGGGACAGAATGTATCTTTTCCAAAGCCATGCAGAGGGGAGGTTGGAGTTGAAACCCCTACCTGTGGGCTCCCAGAACCCATGCTTGTTTCAGACCCGGGGGCAAACCCTTTCCCCTAAGGTTGCAGTCGTGGTCAGGATTCCGCAGGCGCATGCGTGGAAATGCTCGCTCTTAGGGAAGGTTGTGCTGTTTTGCAAATGCCAGGGACCAGGCATTTGCTAAGTACCTTCCGCAAAGTACCCAGGGCTGTTATATAGAAGAGGGGATCCAGGAGGAGAGCCAGGGCCACGGGAGGTGTCTCAGATCTCTGCTGTAGGTGAAGGAGAGACCCTCTCCCAGGCAGAGCCATCTCATCATGGAAGAGGTAGCCTTGGAGGGAGTGAGCTTCCTTCCCCTGGGAGGATGCAAGCAGGGCCCGGTGAGGAATTCACTCATTCCTTTGGCAATTTTGGAAGAGCCACTGTTCACTGGCCCTGAGGGAGCACCAGGGACGCAGCGCAGGTGAGACAGAGCCACTTGCTGACCAACGATATTCCCAGAGCAGTGGGGACATTTGCAGGGGCTGCGGTGGCCAGAACTTCAGGGACCTAACAGGGTAAGAGGCTCAACGCTGAGATTCTGACCTTAGACAAAAGCATAGTTTCTATCTTTTAACCGTGTTAAGCCCGGCTGCTTTGGGTATCTCTTGGTAGGTAACAAACCATGTCACAATTTAATGGCTGAAAAGATTGAATGATTCTCATGATTCTAGGAGCCGACTGGGCAGCCCTGCCACGCTCCCTGGGCTCCCTCGAGAGGCCGCGCTTGGCTGTGGCTCAGCCAGGCCTGGGTTCTGCTGGGCCCTCTCTACACTGAGGCTTCTGGGTGCAGCTGGGCTCCATGAGAATAAGAGCCGAAGCTGCAGGACCCCTGAAGCCTGGGCTCTGGAATACACACAGCATCACTTCTGTCACATGCATTGGTCCAGGCAAGTCACCAGGCCAGCCCAGATCAAGCAGTGGGGAAAAGCCTTCACCTCCACACGGAGGCACACATCAAAGGGGTGTGCGTCCTGGGATGAGAGGGAATGGTTCCGTGGTGTTCCCATTTTGCAGATGATAAAGCCAAGGATCGCAGAGGCCGAGGGACTTGCCCAGGGTCACGCCATAGATGAGTGCAGGAGGAGAATCTGAGAGCCAGGCCAGGCGCTTTGAGGACATGCCTGCTGCTAATGATCCCCCCCCCACCATCCCCCCACCTGGAAGATCTGAATTCACAGGCCATGCCAACCCCTGGCACAGGGGACCCCTGGGCTGAGCTATTCTGCCCAGACCCCCATCCACCTGCTTTCCCAGGAAGGCCTTTCTAAAAACACCTGGAAACAGCACCTTTTGGTCTCACTGTTTCTACCATGTTCATAATTCATCCTAAAGTACAGGTAAGTCAGGAGAACCAAGACCTGGTTTCTGGAGCTGAAAAGGCCCTTGGAGATGATCTAGTTCAACCCCTCACTTACGGAAGGGTGGAGGGCACAGAGAGGGCAAAATCATTATCTGCTGTCACACAGCCAACCACTGATGGGGCCAAGGACCGTAACCAGGTCACCTGTGCCCCCATCCAGGGCTCCTGAATATAGCTGACGTGTCCCCACCCATCTCCACCAGGCCTTGACCCCAAGAAAAAGAAGCTGAGGAGGGCGAAGGGGTCAATAGAGATCACGTCCTTTCCTGGGTGCCCCCCTGGGTGGGGTGGGCACAGAGAGGGGAGCGGTGGGAAGGTGTGTGTCCCTGACCAATGGCAGTGAGCAGGGGCTGAGAAGCCTCCTGAAAGGAAGCCCCCAGCTTGTCTGGGTGATCAGATAACCAGAATCACTGTGCGGAATTGAGGAGAAGGAAACCTCATCTACAGCAGCAGCAGCCGAGAGCATATGCCAGCCCTGCCCGGCCCAGAGCCTCCTCCCCTCTAGAGGGGAGCTCAGGGGGCCACCTCTCAATCTAAACTTTTGAAATAATTTCCTCATCTTCCCCTCTCCCCGCCCAGGGCAGGGGTTCCTGTCTTTGCTGATGCCTGGATCTTGAGTCTCAAGACAGAGCCGAGAAGCTGGGAGGGTCCCAGAGGGCTCGGGGCCGGGCTTCGGGAGTCCTGGCATCTCCTCTTGGCCTCCCTCAACTCCTCTCCAGAAAGCACAAAGTCACTATCCTCCTCCTGTGTGTTTCCATGGGGTCTCCAGCTACCGTGCACTTCCCACCGGGGAGAACTGGGTTCACATATTAACTCCACCACTTGCCAGCATTCCAGTTGGAGCCTCAGCTGCTACATCTATGAAACGGGATACTGAGCCCCGTCTTGGAGAAGAGAGGATTTGCTGGGACTGTCTTCTCCTCGTGTTACGGATGAGGAAATTCAAGTTCAGGGCGTTTCAGGCAACGTGGTCAAGATCACACAGCTCAGAATAAAACTGGCAAAATCAATACTGGAACCCAAGTCCATGTGACTCCAAATGACTTCCCGTATGTACACTAGTGGGGAGCTGGCAGATCTCTGGTTGAAGGACTGTTTGTGCAAATGTTTAGAGGCAACTGATTGAGCTTCTGAAGTGACCAAAGGGTGATCGCAGCTGGACAGAAGTCACCGAGAATGGCTCTGACTGTGGTGGCCAGCGTGCCTTGGAATGTTAGAGTTAAGGACCCCCGTCAGTAGCCTCCGAGGTGCAGCAGCTCCGTCTCCCACACCCGCTTCCTACCCGCCCCGCCCAAAGCCATGCTACTGACCCGTGGTGTTCAGCAAGGGATTAACTCCAATGTCCTGGAAGAAGAGATGAAGGTGTCCCAGCGTGTGTTCACAAGGGCATTCCTGAGACCGTAAGCAGGGATACACGTGTATTGGTGTTGCCTGCTTGGAAGCCGTGTGTGTGTGTGTGTGTGTGTGTGTGTGTGTGTGTGTCCTTGCTGCATGCATGGAAACACGTGTGTTTGTGTAGGAACTGGATTGGGGCAGTCTGTGTGTTCAGCCTCATCCTGAAGATGGGTATGGGAGTTCCCGTTGTGGCTCAGTGGTAGCAAACCCAGCTAGCATCCATGAGGCTGTGGGTTCGATCCCTGGCCTCGCTCAGTGGGTTAAGGATCTGCAGTTGCCGTAATCTGTGGTGCAGGTTGCAGTCAAGGCACGGATCCTGCATTGCTGTGGCTGTGGCGTAGGCCGGTGGCTATGGTTCTGATTTGACCCCTCGCCTGGGAACCTCCATTTGCCATGGGTGTGGCCTAAAAAGCAAAACAAAAAAACAAAGATAGAAAAGGAAAATGTGTACGGCCATTTCCTCTGTCTGTGCAACTGAGCGTGTGGGGGCCTACGGTGTGTCCGAGGATCTCCTGAGTGTGTTTGTGATCACTTGTGGGGAGGTCAGTCCCAGCCCTGTGCATAAAGGGGACTGGCTGCTTACGTGCAGGGGCACTTGCATGGCTGAGAACCTGCGGTGGACTCTGGGCTCAGACGTGGGCATCGTTTGCCGTTACAGCCAGGTTAAGACAGCCTAGGGGTGCCGTTCATGAGTGGCTACAAGGAACTGGGGAAAGAGTACCAAGCATTTTTTTGAAATCTGAAAGAAGCCCCTTTTCACTAAATCTATTTCCCCTTCTGCTAAAGAACTAGATTATTCTTGAGATCATCCTTGGGGTTGGGGCCCCTGAGGTGGGGAGTGGGAGAGACAGAAGTTAGGGCAACCACAGTAACCAACCGGGGCAGGTAGAAAGGGGAGGGGGTCACAGTCAGCCAGGGAGGGCCCAGGTGGGCGTGGAACCAGTCCCAGGGAAGTCTCCCCAGAGATACAGCCCCAGCCCCAACCCCAGGCGAGGTTCTACACCCGCAAGGAGCACTCTTCCTTCTCTTTAGCTTCTGAAACCAGCCCTCTGCTGGTGGTTCCTTGGAGACCAGGGCAAGGTACCCAGAAGACTCCCCAAGAGTCATCCCAGAGATGGGACGCCTGCCTCCTTGGTGCCAAGGTTATAGCGCCTTCTCAGGGCAGAGCCGTGGTGCCTCCTTTCTTCGCTGAGTCCGCAGACCTGGAACCAGCGATCTGGCGAGGCAACCCTGTGAAGGTTGGACTGGGACACCGAGGCAGCTCTCGGGGTCCCCGATGTCTGCCGGGACCTGAGCTACAGGATCAACACCGAGGGATGCCTGGGCCCCAGACCGAGACCTAAGTCGGACTTTCGCCTGAGCCCCAGACTTCCTCCTCTGCCAAACCAGACGGGGTGGAGGGCTTGCTGTGAGGTTGAGAAACCGGCCTTACCTGGGCCCCACGCACCCCAGGCACGCAGTAGACTCGCAGCCCGCACGCTCAGTTAACACCAGCTGCAGTTACAGTCTGTAAGTCTCCTCTTTGGAACGCAACAGGGTGCGACGTCCTCTCGTGCCGCTGGCGCCGCGGGTCCGTGGCATCCGCGGGGACCCCGCCCCCGCCCCCCGCGCGCGGCGCGAGCCACCCGGTGGGGTTTCGGCGCGCTGACGTGGGCGGATCAAAGCAGCTGCCCGCGCCTTATAAAGCAGTTCGGGCAGCCGGGGCGGGAGACGGTGCCGGCTGAGCAGGAGAGCTCGGGCGGGCGGGCGAGCGCAGGCCCCGGCAGCCGAGCCCCCTCCAGAGCGGCCTGAGTCCGCGCCCCGGTCCCCGAGAGCCCCGAGCCGGCCGCTGCTCGCCAGGATCCCGGGCGTCCTTCTCCTGCCGCAAGTGAAGAGTGCGCCCTCGCCGCCGGCCCAGCAGGGATAGCGCTCGGGTCCGCTGGGGGCCGCGCTCGCTGCTCCCCGGCCGGCCCCTCCAGGCGAGGGCCCAGGAGGTGAGCTGCGGCCGCGGGCACCGGGCGAGCGCTCCGCGGGGACCTGCCAGGGCGGCGGGGGGCTACGGGCGCCCGAATCCGAGGGGGAAGGCGCGATCCCGTCGGGCGCTCGCTCCCGGGGAGGCAAAGCAAGCCCTTTTCCATGCCTCTCCTCCGCCGCTCTCCCAGGCTTTCCCCCTACTCACCGCAGTCCCGCGGGGCTGGGGGCGCCGGCTTTATGTGGACGAATGGTGCAGGGGGGCCGTGCATTTCCCGCGGGCCGCCGCAAGCCTACCCCCCCCCAAGACCCTCTCCTCCCAGTCAGCCCGCGGATGAGGTCATGCCCGAGCCACCGCGGGGGTGGGGGACTTGGATCCTGAAGCAGGGGTGTGTGGCGGGACGGAAGAGGGTGGCCAAAGGCAGAGAACTCCTAAATTAGGGGGTGGGGCGGACGCCTGGCTTTGAGACGGGCCCCCAGAAGCGGCCAGGGAGTGAACCGAGAGTTTGTTTACAGACCTGAGCTCCAGGCTCGGGGGTGGGGAGGAGGAAAGTCCTGTCCCGGCCCCCCGGCACATCTGGAGCCGCTCTGAACATCTGGCGGAGCTCGCGCACGAGCCCCACACCTCCCACCTCCCGGAGCTAAGGTACCTCCAAGACCCTCACGGCCCTTAGGCGCTCGGGGTCGGGCTCAGAGAGGGTTGTATGAGGTACCCCGAGTTCCCTCACCCCACCCTTCCCACTTCCAAAATAACCCCCACCCCTACCGCCGCCCCCTGGCGCACCGTCTGCAGCCCAGCAAACGCATCTCGCGGCCAGGGTCAAAGGCGGGGAGCGGGCCCCACCTCGCTAGGCGTCGCAGGTAACCTTGAAGCAGTGGCTCTGTGTCACGGATTCCCGGGGTCGGCTCTGCGAGCTGCGCAGCGGGAGGCTTCAGGCCGGGCCCGCGGCGACCTTCCGCGCGGCGCGGACACGCAGCTCCGGCGCGCAGTGCCGGCTCCATGCCCAGCGCAGGCTCTTCGGGGAAGGGGAAGCTTTGTGTCTCCCCGCCGGCTTTGGCTCAGAGGAGACAGCCACCTGGCAGCTGGGTTTCCAGGGCCTTCCAGAGCCTCAGCCTTATAACCACCTGCTGCAGCGGGACTGCGGTTACTGCGCTGGCGGTGCCCAGAGTGTGCACAGCCCGGGAAGTTTCCTCCATCGCCCGCTGCAAACGAGGTAGCTTGAACCTTAGCCTCAGGGCGGGGAGGAAGGGACCGCTTATCTCTTCAAGACCCTTGGCTTTGACGCGGGCCCACTACGTGCCTGACCCAAGGAAGGTCCCAAGCTGGGCCGGAAGCAAAGGGGTAGGGCGGCTCGGGGGCTGACCACGGCAAGTGGATGTCAGAGTACGACCAGTACTGAGAGGGCACTTACTCTAAACCCCATCCCATCCGCAGATGGGGACACCGGGGCCCAGAAAGAGGACGAGACTTGCCCAAGGTCCCAGGGCTGGGGAGGCCGATCCCACCTGAACCCTGGTTTAGCGCCCCCTGGCGGGCCGGGGGCTCCCAGAAGCGAGGGTGCCCTGACCCGCGAGGCGCAGGCTGAGGGTGACCCAGCGCCCCTCGCGGCTGTCCCAGACACTGTGACACTGGACAGGAATAATCCGTCAGGACCCAGAGGCCCAGGCCAGGAGCCGCCTCCCCCCAGCGACGTGCTGGGGCGGCGAAGGAAGAAGCCCAGGCCCACCGGGGCCGCTCGAAAAGAGCCGAGCGAGAGTAGCTTGGAGGCCTGGGTCCCTGTGCGCTGTGTTGGGCTGAACGCAGATCCCCTGCTGTGAGTCCGCGCTCTCCTCTCTCGGCGCGCAGCCCTTTCTCTTCCCCACCCTGGAATGCTGGGCGCCTCGCGGGGGTGGGGGTGAGCCCACACTTTGGGGGGGGGGGTGGAGGTGAGGACAGACAGTGGAGTTTTGATCCTCTCCCTACCCCCTCCCCATTCAGCCGATATATTTTCTCGTTTTCAGGAACTTAGTAAACGTTCAGGGCCAGCAAGACAAAGGGTTTGGATACAGGCTGGATGGGAAGAGGGGGCACAGTTAGACTGGAAGCCCCGCTGAACCAGCGTCCCCCACCCCTCGCCCCCGCGCCTGGACTCGGCAAGTTTGTAGCAGGCTCCACTGTGTTAGGCGCCCAGCTGCGGGACTCGGGGGTGGGGGGGAATGTAATTCAATTTTCTCGTCGCCTCGCTCTGGGTCAAGGCTCCAGAAAACACTGGGATTTCAGATCTTTGTGTGTGTGTGTGTGTGTGTGTGTGTGTGTGCGCGCGCGCGCGTGTGTGTGTGTGCGCGCGCTTAAGGCGCACACGTACATGCACACACCATGCAGGTAGAGGTACTAGTGGAGAGGGGAGCTCAATAGTGGAAACTTAAGCCGACCCGCAGACTACTGGAGGCTGGAAAGACCTCAGAAGATGCGTGGAGAAATCCAGTCCCTTGTTTTTATAGAAGGGGGAAATTGAGGCTGGGGCGGTGGAAGGCTTGTCCAAGATCACACAGCCAGATGAGAACGCCCCCTTTTCGCTCAAGCGTCCCCACGAAGACGGGCGCCTCCTTTTCCCAACTCCCCAGATCCTTTAGAAAAGGAATCCCTTTGTCTGCTCCTCCCCAGAGGCGAAGTGCTGGGGCTGTACGAACGCCAGGTGTTGGTAAATTTAGGAGAAGCTGAGAAGGGAGTTAATGAGGTGAGAATGGAAACCAAAATAAAAAAAAAAGAAAGAAAGAAAGAAAAAAGAAAGAAAAATTAAAAAAAAAAGAAAAAGAAAAAGGAAAAAAAAAAATCTAGAGTAAGCGGCTCTTCAGCCTGCGGGCGGGGTAAGATCTGCTCTGCGGCCCCAGGACGCCGCCTGGCGGCCGAATGCGGCATAGCGCCGGCTCCGTGCGCTTCCGGGCTTAGCCAGGGTTTGGCTTCCCCTTCTCTGCTCAGGCTCCGGCTGGCCTGGGCACTATCCGACCCTTTAAATGGGCACTGCTAGAAGGACTCTGAGACTCAGGACCCTCAACATCCCTCGCTGTACAAAGACCTTTGCTATTCCATTTCTCCAATTCCCTTCCACGGACTGAGAAACTGATGCCCAGAACAAGCCCCCATTTCCTTGGCTTCTCACCGGACCCCTGGGTAGATGTGGAAGTAGAACACGGGGCATGGACCTGCCGCTTGCAGGCTGAACAACCTCACTCACATCTCCGGGCCTCAGTTGTCTCATCTGTGAGATGGGGTCAGTGATCGTATCTAGCTCACAGAGTTTCTGAGGGGAACAATTGCGAACCCATTAGGTGAACGTTCTGTTTGAAAGCGAGTTGTGCCCCCAGTTTACAGAGGGGGGAAGCTGAGGCCTGGAGGGAAGGAAACCTGCCAAGCCCATAATAATTAATATGCATAGATGAGAACCCAGATCCTGGGCCCGGAATCTGCTCCTCCCCTCTCGGGTCCGCGGCCTCCGCCCCCAGCCCCCTCGTCTCCTTTCTGTGCGTCTATCCCCGCTCCCCCTCGGCTGAGTTTCTTTCAGCCTCGCTCTCTGGGTGAGGGTCTCTCTTGCTCTCACTGTCTCTCTGTGCGGTCTCTCCAGTCTCGGGTCCTGCTGCCCCCTCCCTTCCCGCCCGGGGCCGCGCTAGGTGGACACGCCCTCGGGCGCGCGGCTGCGGCGGCACCTCTTTCGAGCCAGACGCCCCCCGCGGCCCGGGCTGTGCGGGGCGGGAGGCACGACGCCCGCCGTGGGCCCGGCCTCCTCCCCGGGCGCCGACCCCTCCTTTGTAATTTGAATAAAACGCGCCCCCCGCCCTCCCCGCGCGGCGCCCGCCCCGCGCGTTGCCTTAACCCGCCGCCTCCGCGCTCTCCCCACTGCAGGCGGCCTGCGCGCAGGACGAGCGACGGCGGCCGGGCGCGCGGCTGGACTTCGGCGGCGCGGCTTCCCCAGGGTGCGACCCCCCGGCGCGCCCGCCGCGCGAGGATGAGGGCGCGGCCGCAGGTCTGCCAGGCGCTGCTCTTCGCCCTGGCGCTCCAGACCAGCGTGTGCTATGGCATCAAGTGGCTGTAAGTAGGGACCTGCGTCCACGCAGATGGGCCCCCGGGGACCAGCGGCTGGGGGCGGTGGAGAGCCTTAAGCAGACCGCTGCCCGCATCAGGCCCACGCTCCCAAGATCTGGGGGCAGAAGGTGGCTGGGGGTTGTGGGCCCGTCACTCTTCTTACGCCTCCTTTTCCTTTCCTGGAAAATATTGAGCCAGACAGGGCGTGGAGGGCGACAGAATTACCTTGTCCTGGGCGGCCCGAGACCTCCATCGCCACAGATGGAAACAGAGCGTGGTCAAGGGCCCGAGCGGATCAAGAGGGTCTGTGCCGGGCACACAGGGTCTGCTCCTATTCGGTTGTTTATCAGTCTCCTGATCTAGCTGGAGGTCCTCAAACAGTCCGGATCCCTCCACCTGGGTGACCTTGGGCAAGTGTCACTCAGCCCCTGGGAGCCTCAGCGTCCTCCTTGGTCAGAGGAGAGTAAGAGTCTCAGGAGCCTCGGGTCAGATGAGAAACGGCTCATGAAAGACCCGGGAGCTGTCAGATGCTGTGCGCCTGTGAAGGGTGGCCGCTTAGATAGAAATTATTAAGGAGTGGCTGGGGAGCGGGAGGCTCCTTTCCGCCCGCGAAAGGGAGTGACTTCTCCGAGCCGGGTTGCGGGGCTGTGGGCCCAGCGCACAGGAGAGAGGAGGAAAGCCCAGCCCCTTCCTGGAGGAGCTGCCCTCTGGTCTGGAAGAGATAAGCCCAGGCTGTAAATAACTCCAAGGGCCCTAGGAGCAATCAGGCGGTGTGGTGGGGGGCCCAGAGGAGAGGAGACCCCTTGGGGGGAGCACACATGCCGGGCCCCAAGTAGAATTTTCTAGAATTTTGGGGAGTGGGGCTCCTAGGATGGGCCTGAGGGGTCCATGGGAGTTTGGCGGGTGCCAGCAGGGGGAGAAGGGCACTCTGGGTGGAGAGCCTCCCTGAGTGGCGGAAAAGGCCAGGCCAGGACACCGTGGAGAGTTCCGGGTCGGGGGCGGGGAGCAGATAAGACAGGGGACAGATTATGGGGGCTGGGGAGGGGCTGCGAGGAAGGTCGGTGGATTAGCTGCAAGACAGGCTGATCATGGCTGGGCGGCCAGCAAACGGTCTGGAGGTCACAGGCCCTGCCCCTTCTGGGGCTGAGTTACCGATTAATTGGTGATCCGAGAGGGGGAGCCCCATCATCTTGTTTGCGAGGACAAGCGAGAGCTCAGCGCCCCCCCCCCCCCCCCCCTCGGGCACCAGAGGCACCAGCTCTTCTGTGCTGCTCCTGATTGGTTTTGTGAGAAATCAGCCACTTTCCTTCTGCGGCTGGAACCTGGCACTGTGCCAGCGGGTTAGAACCTCTGATGGGGAGCCATGCCCTCCTGGGCCACCACCACTTCACAGATAAGGAAACCGAGGCCCGGAGAGGAATGGGCTTTGCTCAAGGAGCCTCAGAGGCTGAGAACTGGGCTTGCTTCTAGAGCGTGCCGGGGGACACTGCCTTCCTTTCCTCACCACCGTGGGAACGCCGAGGTGCTGAGAAATGTGTGACAGGCACAGGCCCCCAAGCTGGCATGTAGCCAGGTAGGGTCTGTCACAGATGGCTGGCTGAGCCCCACCTCCGTGCTGTCCCCACCGCACAGCCCAGGCTGCCACAAAAATGGGTACTACTCAGTGGCTGCCTTAAAAGAGTTCCCAGCCCCTTGGGGGAGACAGACGTGTAAAAATGACAATGTAGGGAGTTCCTGTTGTGGCTCAGTGGTAACGAACCGGATCGGTATCCATGAGGATGCAGGTTCAATCCTGGCCTCGCTCAGTGGGTTACAGATCCAGCATTGCCGTGAGCTGTGGTGTAGGTCACAGACGTGGCTCGGATCCCTCGTTGTGGTGCCTGTAGGGTAGGCTGGCAGCTGCAGCTCTGATTCGACCCCGAGCCTAGGAGCTTCTATGTGCCGTGGGTTCAGCCCTAAAAAGACCAAAAAAAAAGTACAAAGCAGACTTTAGACTGTGTCCTAGGTGAGGGGCCGTGGGAGCCCAGAGGAAGAGCGGTTAGTCCCACCTAGGAGACATGACTTTGGGCCGGGCTTCAAAGCCTCGGCGGGATTTCGAAGCACAAGGAAGGAATGCCAAACAGGCGTCCTAGACCAAAGGAACAGCGGGGGCAGGATGGTGCGTGTGGGGAAACAGAAGCCAGGAATTGCAGGAGCCTGCTAGAAAATCCCCAGAGCTGCAGCCCTTTAATTCTGATAAAACTCCTAGCGGGTGGGTGACCTTCTTATCACTGCCATTTTACACATGAGGAAACTAAGGAACAGAGAGGTTAAGTAACTGGCCCAAGGTCACAGAGCTAGTTAATTAATGGTAGATGTGGGATCAGAAGCCAGGCAGACAGGCTCCATGAAGCCAAACCTCTTGATAGGGGTTAAACTCTTGTTGCTGGAGCTGAAAGATAGAAGCAGGAGAAGGAGTGGAGTTTAAGAATAACAACAGTGTGTGTGTGTGTGTGTGTGTGTGTGTGTACATGGCTATGTATTTGTGACTTTGCTACATGCCAGGCACTGTTCTAAGTGCTTTATGTGTATTATTTCATTTAAATCTCCCAACCACCATGTGAGGTGAGTGCTGCTGTCACACCCAGTCAAGAGAAGAGGCAGTGGAGGCTCAGCGGGTCTTCACTAAAGAAGGTGTCAGCGCTGGTAGGCAGAGGAGGCAGGAGTTGGAGTTAGGCTGTCTGGCCCTGTGGCCTCTTGGTTGCAGGGAGTCACAGGATGCTTGGGAACCAGGGAGGTGACCAGTGGGGAAGCTGGGGCCTCATCTAGGAGCCTTGGCTGTCCTGGGGATGTGCCAAGTGAGCCGAAGAGGAAAGGGGCATCGGACATGGGGACTGAAGGGCCTGTGGCCAGCGACCCTGAATGTCCACCTGTGGAGGACCTGGGACTCAGCCTGAGCTTCCTGTGGGTTGGGAGGTAAGGGAGACGGGGTGGAAGCACCTGACCAGAAATAATCTGAGGGATCCCTCCCCACCTCGCCCCCCACCCAAACCAGGTGCTGGGAGACTCAGGCCAGGAAATGAGGGGTGTCCACCCCCTTCTCTGGCTGCCCTGTGGGGGGCAGAGAGAATGGTTCCAGCCCCCGTGAACCACTGGGGCTGCCCCGTGAGAGGAGAGGCCCAGGGTGGCTGGGAGGACCCTTAAAGGCCACTCACTCCAGCTACCCCGGGCAGCCCTGCTGCTCACTCAGGGACTGGGCTTCTGGAGGCAGAGTCCTAAGAGCTGCAGCGGGGACTCTGCTGATGCAGCGTGGCCGGGAGACCTGGGTCCCAACTTGAGCCTGGAACCAGGCCTTAGGCAAATCAATCACTTTGTCTCTCTGAGCCTCAGCTTCCTCGGCAATAAAATGGGAACGAAAGAGCCCTAGCCTGCGATCTAAGAGGCCTGGGTTCTAGCGGGGCTCTGCCTCCGATTGGCTGGCTGTATGCAGGCCTGGGCAAGCCCTGTCAGCTCTGGGCCTCCGTGTCCCCACTTGCACCATGGGGTGGGGGCACGGAGGCCTGGCGAGGAGCAGTGACTTGCCCCAGGTCGTGATCGTTGGGTGAGCGGCTGAGCTGGAGCCGCAATCCAGATCTCTGGCCCACGGCACCCGCCTCCCGCTCTTCCCAGGAGAACCCCTGAGCCACCCCAGCGGCACCCTTGGCGTGGGCCTCGCCCGTGAACTCTCCGTTCCCTCCTGTCCTCTCTTCCACCCTCTCCCCGAGCACCCACCCCCAGAGAAATCACGGTGTTTTCAATTAGGGGTCTGCGGCAGCGAGGCTCGCCGGACGGCCGAGATGTCCAGACGGCAGCTCCCCCGCCTCCCGTCCTCTTCCTTGATTACCTCCCCCGGGGGCCTTCGTTAGAAACGGTCATTACCGCCAATTACCAGATGACCGCATCGCCCTCCTCGGCAGTGGAATCCGCTGCCTCCCACCTCCTGATCTCCCAGTCCGCGCGCTCCCAGGAGCCGGCCTCCCCCAGCGCCGCAGCGGGCCGTCCCTCCCGGCCATTCCCGGCCCACCCAGGCCCCCCAGGATGCGCCCTCTTTGTCCTCCTCCCGCCCAGGGCCGGCTGCGCCTCCTCTGGGCGCGTCACCAGGTTCCCTCAGAGCACCTTCTCTTGCCTTCTCACCAGGGGAGCGGGATGCTTGAGGACCTCACAGATGGACAGACTGACCCCCAGAGGGGCACAGGGTCTCCAGGCCCCGGGAGCCCAAAGCATCCCTTCCCAGGAGCCGCAGCACCCGGTGCCCAGGAGTTGCTTGAACATAAGGTCTCTGCTCACATTGTCCACTTTCTGACCAGGAGCCCAGGAGAAGGATCTGGAAGGCTGCCACCCTGCTTGGGTCTTCCCTGTGTGCCCTGTGCCGTGCGGGGTGTTGCCCCGTCTGTCTCCTGCCATCCTTCCGGCAGGGAAGTGGGAAAGCAGCTCAGAGAGGAAGGATGGCAGCTGGGCAAGGCTGATGGGCAGGGCGGGCTCAGGACAGGCTGTGTGGATGACCCCCGGCCCAGGAGAGAGGGGACCCGGGAAGGGGAGGCCAGTTCAGGGGAGAACCGCGTCCAAGGAGGCAGAGCACCCAGGCCCTGGTCCCCGCAGCAGCCTCCTCTGTACAGAGTGGGTCATACTCTCAGGGTCCCTCCAGGCCTTGGGAGAATGGGAGGGAATGCGAGGCTCTGTAAACTAGGCAGCGCCGTGTCCGCCAGGGCCAGGGGGTCCGTGTGCCCAGACCGTGTTCACTAGGTGGAGGCAGAAGGTCTCTAAGAACCAAGAATCAGGTCGAGGGGGTGATTTCTGCCCAGTGGGATCACACCTCACCTAGCATGAGCTGCAGGAGTCCAGGCAGCAGTTTCCCCGGGGCATCCTGGCATTGGCGAGGTCAGGCACCCATGCCTGAGGTCTGCATCCAGATACACCAGTGGTTTCTCGGTTCCTGCCTTGGGGTTTAGGGATGGGCCAGGGGACACAGTGAAGAGAGACGGCCCATGCCACCCACAGTCACTCTCAGGCAGGCTGGCTTGTGCCACTCCAATCACAGACATCAGGCCGTGCCTGGGTCTGCTTCCCACGTCTCTGGGAGGATTTCTGTATGTGGGAGTTGTCGGATGGGTGAGGCATGGCAGACACAGGCAAGAGGAAGCAAACGCACATATTAATGCATCATATAGCTCATATTATCTCATTCAGCCCCTGCAAGACCTCCAGGAGCCCCCATTTTGTGGTTGATGCTCAGAGAGGGGCAGCAACTTGCCCAAGATTGCACAGCGCAGAGAGGTCAGATCTTGAGCCACAACCCAGGTCTTCTGATTCCCTCTGGCCCAACATTCATGCGGCAGCAAGCAAGGGATTCTATTTATAAGGCCCCAATTGTAAAGCATTCATTATCATATTTAAGTCTTGCCCTCACCTGTAGAAGTTGAATGTATCATTTTTCGTATAACAGATGAGGAACATGAGGCTCAGAGAGGTTGGGTAACTTACCTAGGTCACACAGCTGGTACCCAAAGCCTGGCATCTTCCCTGGGCCAGCACCTGAGCTGGAACGTCGGAGTCATTGCCTTATAAGTGGTAATAGGTCTGTGCAGCCATTAAACCGGGGCTCCTGGAAGAAAGATCTATGTCATGTCCGTTACCAAATGAGCTGAGGAAGAGTTGGAGCTTAGTAAAGATTGCTTCTCTGAGTAGATCAAGTTCATTCATTCACGTAGGTACAGGGGCAAGGGGCGAGGCATTCCTGGGCACGGGCATGCTGGCAGGGCAGTCCTTGTAAGAGAAGCTGGGAGTCTGGTGTGGCTGACATTAGGACGTGTGGGGAACAGGGCCTAGAGGCTGGAGAGGGCTGGGGGGCAGGTTTTAAGGGGCCTTGAAGGGCAGCCCTTGGCCTTGACAAAGTGGGTGCAGGAGGCTGTCTGCAAGTAGAGAAAGACCACCCAGGCGGTCATCTGGTCACTCCCATCACGAAGCACTGACCGTGTCGTGTCAGCCCTGAGCAGAGCATGTGATACACATGGAGTTAATCCCGCAGACAAGGCTGGGAGATTGTTAGGAAAGGAGATAGGACTTGACTTGCTCAAGGTCACAAGGGGAAAGAAGGAGCCAGGAGACCACCCGGGCCTGGGCTAGTCTTTGGCCCCACGCTGCTTCCCCTGGGGTCTCCGGCCAGGGATTTGGGCAATCCCAGCCTTGCTGGATCTCAGCCCGGACGCTGAGGAAGGTCTGCTGTGGGCGCAGCAAGTGGGACACACAGCCCTTGTGTCTGAAGGTGGGCCCCTTCTTGTCCCCTGTCCCTACAGGGTCTCTGCTGGGTTTCCAAGGACCAGCTGGCCCTAGGGTTGGGGGTTGGTCTATGCAGAGCCCTTTACGGCTGTGGGGTCCCTCTAGCCTCCACTTAGAGGAGGTGCAGCCTGATGCAGCCTGTTCTCCAGAGAAGGCCTGGAAGGAAGGTGAATCCAGGATGGACCCCTGGTCCTAAAGTCTTGGAATCCAAATGCCCAGAGCTGGGATCTGGGAAGGTCTGAGGTCCTCGAATATCACCAGAGTTCATAGAGACCCCCTAGGCCAGTGTTTCCTAAAGCATAGATGAGGGCAGCGTAAAGGGATTTGGAAGTTAAGACCAAACCTGTTGCTTTGCTGCAGGACTTCTCAGAGCCTTTAAAATGTAAATGCACATTGTTGCTCTTCAAGGGGCTATGTAGTATATCACGTTCCCCAAACATGCTTGACCAGGGATCCCTTTTTTCAGAATACCTCACTGGAACCCATTCTGGGAAATACAGTTTACAGGTACAGAGACGGAGGCCCAGAGAGGGACCGTGACGTACCTAAGGTCACACAGCAAATTCATGGCCAAGTCCAATTCATCACAAAATCGAGTGGCTCTTTAATCTTTTCCTAAATCTTTTGCGTGGAGGTGGGATTTTACAGCCTGATACATGCATTTCATAATTAAATGACGCTATGATGGGACGCTCTGAACTCACCACTGTACACCTAGTAAATGCTCAGTTAATAGTATGTATTCTGATTATAATAATCCAGCACTTAGCACGGTGCCTGGCACCTTCAGTGTTGGATGAATGTTGCATAAGGAGTAATAACCGGCAGCTGCGTGAGGATTAAATAAGGCCGTGGATGTGAGAGCTTTGTGACAAGAATTTTAAAACCTTTTATTGTTAGTGTAATTCTAATAAAGCTTGGAGGATGGAGGCCATAAGCCATGTCATTTGAATGAGAACCCAAGGCCTAGAGAGAGTCAGCGATGTACCCAAGGCCACACGGGGGTGGGGGCCATCGCTCTGCTAGGGACGGGGCTTGGCCTCCTGGTTTCCTGGCTCCTTCCAGCACGGGCTCCAAGCCCGGTGATGGGGGGGACGGAGGCGGGGGGGGCAGTACAGCGGGTGGAGGCAGCGTGGCCCCTCATGGCCCTGGCTTTTCATTGGTTGCTGCCTTCGGCCTGTGTGCAGGGCGCTGTCCAAGACCCCAGCGGCCCTGGCGCTGAACCAGACGCAGCACTGCAAGCAGCTGGAGGGCCTGGTGTCTGCGCAGGTGCAGCTGTGCCGCAGCAACCTGGAGCTCATGCACACCGTCGTGCACGCTGCCCGCGAGGTCATGAAGGCCTGCCGCACGGCCTTCGCCGACATGCGCTGGAACTGCTCCTCCATCGAGCTCGCCCCCAACTACCTGCTTGACCTGGAGAGAGGTAAGGGGCCGGGCTGGGGGCGGGGGGCTGCGAGGGCCTGCGATGTGCGTGCCGGTGGGTGGATGAATTCAGGCAGAACTATGTGTGTGTTTGGATAGGTGGGTGAATTCACGGATGGATGGATGGAAGCGTGATGGGCGGATGAGGGAATGGATGGATGATGGGTAGATACACGGATGGGTGGGTGGGTGACTTAATCATGGACATGGGTGTTTGGGCGTGAATTGATGAGTAAATAAACATATAGCGAGTGACTATACCAGGGCGGGGGGGCCTGGATGACGGGGGTACATGCACGTGTACCCCTCATGCCTGAACGGAGGCTTAAACGATGCACAGAAGCTCTGGGGGTGGAGTCTGTCATGAGCCTGGCCTTGGGCCAGACAGGTGTGCTGCAGGTAATGCCAGACCTGCTGCACTGAAGGTGCTGCCGAGGTACAGAGTGGAGTGGGGACTGAAGACCATCTCCGCAGAAGACTTCCTGGAGGAGGTGGCTTCTGGGGTGGATTTGGCCAGGGGGGGGGTCCTGTGTATCACAGAGAGGCTTTGGCTGGGCTCGAACGCCTCAGGGGATCTGATCTCGGTGACAGCAGGCTGTTTGTGCAGCACTTTACAAAGCTTCCTTGCTTCCCGAATGATCTGAACTCCAGAGCAAGCCTGTGAGGTAGGTATGATCAGTCCCATTCTACAGTTAGGGAAACTGAGGCTTGAGAAGGAGGGTGACTTGCTTGGACCCCAGGTCGGGACACCCCACAGCCGAGGCACTTTGGGCTTAGGATTAATTTGCTCAGGCTGCTGTAACAGAGCAGCAGGCACCAGGAGGCTTCTAACAACGGAAACGTATTATCTCATGGTGCTGGAGGCAGGAAGTCTTGAAATCAAAGGCCGAGTGTCAGCGGGGCTCCCTCTGAAGGCACTGGGAGAGGATTCTTGCCTGCCTCTTAGCTTGAGGGGGCTGCGGCAGTCTTCTGTGTCCTGTGGCTTGTAGCTGCCTCCGTCAGCCCCTGCCTCTGTCTCCTGGCCTCCCCCCCTCTATGCCTCTGTGCCCCACTTCCCTTTGTCCTATAAGGACACGGTCGTTGCACTAGGGCCCACCCTGGTCCATCGCATGACCTCATCTTAGCTCAGTCATACCTGCAAAGACCTCATTTCCAAATAAGGTTCCGGAGGCCACACCTGCAGCATGTGGAGGTTCCCAGGCTAGGGGTTGAGTCGGAGCTGCAGCTGCCGGCCTACCCCACAGCCACAGCCACGCAGGATCCGAGCTGCATCTGCAGCCTGTGCCGCAGCCTGTGGCAACACCCGATCCTTCACCTGCTGAGCGAGGCCAGGGATCCCAACAGCCTCCTCGCGGACCCTAGGTTGTGCTCTTAACCTGCCGAGTCCCAGCCAGAACTCCTTGGCCGTGTCTTTTCAGGGGACACGTTTCACCCCACAGCAGGCTCCCGGCTCACTTGGCTTTGAGGCGCTCGGGGACTGAGCCTTCGCTTCCCGAAAGCAGCCCCACCACCGAGTGCAGGGCAAGCAGGGGCAAAGGGCGGCCTGTGAGTGTGTGAGTGAATGTGTCTGCGGGGGTGCTGGCTTTGTGACTGAGTGTGCCGGTCAGCTTGTGGCTTCGAAGGAGGATGGCGGAGTGACAGATGCGTGCTCATAGGGCTGTCCTCCACCTGCTGTCCTCCACCTGCTCGCGGCCCCTGTCCCTGCCTGACCCCGCAGAGGCAAGGAGGGGCCCTGTCCCTGGGCCACCCAGCCCCTGCTGACCCCGCATCTCCCCACAGGGACCCGGGAGTCAGCCTTCGTGTATGCGCTGTCGGCGGCCGCCATCAGCCACGCCATCGCCCGGGCCTGCACCTCCGGCGACCTGCCCGGCTGCTCCTGCGGCCCCGTCCCAGGTGAGCCACCCGGGCCCGGGAACCGCTGGGGAGGATGTGCGGACAACCTCAGCTACGGGCTCCTCATGGGGGCCAAGTTTTCCGATGCTCCTATGAAGGTGAAAAAAACAGGATCCCAAGCCAATAAACTGATGCGTCTACACAACAGTGAAGTGGGGAGACAGGTAACCACCCACCCACCCACCCCAGATGGTTGTGCTTGTGCCACGTGGCTGGAAAAGGGCCACCCAGTGTGCCCCAGTGGAGCGGGTGGTGGGGGGACGGGCCCTGATCCGTCCACACTGATGTGCTCCCGGCCTCCCCCGGCTCCTCCCTCTCCAGGCGCTCGGGGCTTACCTGGCTCCTCCTCCTCCAGGGGGTCCACCAGGATTTGGGTTGGAGAGTGTTGCTGAGCAGAAGGAGCACTGAGCTGGGAGTCGGGAGCTCTGAGTTTCCGCCCTGGCTCCGGCATTAAACTCGCTGTGTGACGCTGGGCCAGTCACTTCTTCTGTGGCCTCAGTTATTCCCATCTCTGAAATGGGGTGGCTTGGTGCTCTCTCGTCCCCATTAACCACGTTCCTCGGCCTCTTCCCGCAGGGCTGTGGGAGGCAGCGTGGAGAGGGCTGAGGGGCAACAGAGCCTCAGCTCAGGAGTGGTCTCCTAGGATCTAAGGATCTAATGGAGATGCCCTCCCAGCGCCAAAACCCACCCAACCTCCAAAACACGCTTTCCCTCCCTGTCTGTTCTTATCAGTGTGTCACTCATTCCCACCTCATCCCATAGAAGGTTCGGGTGAATGCGTACGTGAATGAATGGACCTTTTTATGTTTTGAAAATTAAATACAAAAAAGCTTTCTGCCCGTCTGTGTGCCAGACACTGGCCCTCTCCCTGGGCCGCTTGATTCATTTTCTCCCCCACAGTCTGCAAAACCAGCCTGTGAAGAGGTCCTGTAGCCCTCCTTACAGACGGTGGCTGGTCCCGGCCGGCCGGCCTGTCAGGGCGGGGGCATCTCAGGGCCTCCGCCCTGCAGCCCCCTGTGGCCCGGGGTACAGCAGCACCAAGTGAGGCAGAAAGAGCTTAGGTGACTCGGCCAAGGACACACAGTGTGATGGAGCCCAGGTCTGTGGGACTCCAAGTTCAGAGGTTTCCAGGTCCGCACCTTCCTCTCTCCCTATTAGAAGGATTCTAGGACGTCCAGGCCATCCTTGGACGGTTGGGGAAACGGAGGCCGAGCCATCCTGCAGGTCTGAAGCAGGGCCTGGCTGGGGACCCAGGACTCCTGCCCCCCCCCACCGGAAATCCAGGGGCGGCCCTTCACCCGGCCCTCCTTCCAAGAACCCGGCCCCTCTCCTGCCCGCAGCCGAGCCCGAGCCACATGCCGCCAGGGCACAGCCGTCCCCTCCCGCAGCGCAGGCCAGACAGGGTCCTCAGCCTCAGGAGCACATCGGGCCTGTCCAGGGGCCCTGATGCCAAGGAGCGGGCCTCCCTGGGGCCGTCTGCACGGGGCGCTCTCCCCCTCCCGGAAGCCGCCGGGCCTCAGGAGCCTGGGCCCCGCCGCGCCCTCTGACCTGCGCAGGTCACCTTTCCCTGAGAACGCAGAAGTGCCCCGCAGGGCACGTCATGAGGTGCTCTCCGCAGCCTTTGCTGAGACAGTTCCAGACTTTAGACCCAGGGTGCCCTCATCCCCCACTTCCTGGCTCTGGGACAGGGAGGGAGCTGGACCTCGACCAGCTTCCTAAGGCCCTGAGTGGTTTTGGGCAAGACCCCGCCCGTGAGCCTCAGTGTCCCCATCTTTTTGCCGCAGGGCTCGGCCCGGGACCCAGAACCCTTGCAGCAGAGTGCCGCAGGGAGTGGGGCTTAGACCACGGAACCGAACGGCCTGCAGAAGGCACCGGTTTGTGTCCCTCGGGTTCACGGGGAGAGGAAGAGAGTGGGACAGAGTCACGTCCAAAGCCAGGGCTAGAGTGGCCCCAGGCCCCGGGCCCAAGCCACCCCCTCCACCACAATGCTTTCTTAGACTGATTTCGCAAAACCAGCATTGGTGTAACGTGTATAGTTCACAAAACTCTTTCGTATGTGTCATCTCGTTGAATCCTTTCAACGACTCTGCAAGGTGGCAGTCGCGCACCTGCTCCGCTCACGTGAAGACAGGCCCTGAGTGGTGACCTGGCCCCAGGCGGCGGAGGGGAAGGTCAGCCAGGCCAGGGAGCCCACCCTGAGCACCCACCTGCGCCCCCCTTCCTCGGCCTCCCCTCCTTCCTTCTCTTCTTTGTCCCTCTCTTTTCTTGCAGCAAGCATTTTGTGAGAGAGGAAAAAAACGTGGAAGGATGAAAAGCCATGGCTTTTGGAATCACCCTCAGACCTGGGTTCAAATCCCAGTCCAGGATCTTCTAGCTGTGTGGCCTTGGGCATAGGACTCAGCCTCTCTGAGCCTTCATTTCTCCTCTCTCTCTCTTTGCTTTTTAGGGCCGTGCTTGTGGCAAATGGAAGCTCTCAGGCGAGGGGTCGAATTGGAGCTACAGCTGCTGGTCTATGCCACAGCCACAGCAATTCAGGATCCGAGCCACGTCTGTGACCTACACTATAGCTCACAGCAATGCCAGATCCTTAACCCACTGAGAGAGGCCAGGGATCGAACCCACAGCCTCATGGTTCCTAGTCAGGTCCATTACCGCTGAGCCGCAATGGGAACTCCCCATTTCTTCTTTTCTTAAATGGGGAAATTAATGCCATACCTCCCATGAAGGGCTTCTGTGATGATTAAGCCACTTTAAGTGGGAGAGCACTTGGCAGAGTAGGTGTTTACCTGGCATCTGTTACCCCTCCCAGCTGCCCCCCAGGTTGGAGGAGGAGCTAAGGACCCAGGACATTCCCCAGCTTGAGAGCAAAAAGCCCCGAGACTTGAGGCCCGGAGCAGGTGGTGACTCCCTGAGTGCACCCGGCAGGCGAAGGGGTGGGGCAGGGCCCCGGGGAAGGCCGGGGGGTGACTCTGGCCGCCCAGCCCGACGCCGTCCCCTGTCCGCAGGCTCTGCGCGCCTCTCTGGAGATGAAGTGTAAGTGCCACGGGGTGTCTGGCTCCTGCTCCATCCGCACCTGCTGGAAGGGGCTGCAGGAGCTTCAGGATGTGGCCTCAGACCTCAAGACCCGCTACCTGTCGGCCACCAAGGTAGTACACCGACCCATGGGCACCCGCAAGCACCTGGTGCCCAAGGACCTGGACATCCGGCCTGTGAAGGACTCGGAGCTGGTCTATCTGCAGAGCTCCCCCGACTTCTGCATGAAGAACGAGAAAGTGGGCTCCCACGGGACGCAGGACAGGTAAGGACAGGGAGAGCCCCGGCAGAAAGGGGTGGCACACGCCCCACCCCAGCTCAGGGCTCGGCACACAGTCGGACCTCTGTTGGCATTTGGAGGATGGAGGGGCACCCCCCCCACACTGATTGCCAGGTGGAGGTGTGGGGTCCCAGGGTCCCCCCAGCAGAGGTCCTGGGAGTGGCTGTGTACACCTCGCCCAGGCCAGGCTCCCCCCCTCACCTGCCCCCTGGGGGGAGAGGGCACAGAGGAGGGGAGACACTGACTAGATTTGGAGACAGGGGCTGGGAAGGAGGCTGCCTGACAGAAGAGAGGCCTCGGTAAATATTTACCAACTAAGTGAAGGACAAATGTCATACAGCCTGGTAGTTGGACAAATGAACAGAGGCACAAGGGCAGGTGGGGCAGCGGCCAGCCCGGGGTGGCACCGGAGGTCTGCCCCGTGTGGAGGCAGAACCAGGGCAGCAGAGGGGCCGCATTTGGTGGAGAGGCAGTGTCCCCATGTCCCCCTCCCTACCTTCCCCCACCTCCCAGGCCCCCGCTCTTGCCCCCTGGTCCCCCTTTTCAGAGCTGGGGCCGGGGTCCTCACAGGGTCCCATCACAGCTGCTGACCTGGTTCCGGCCAGGCGAGGGGGAGGGAGCCAGGGGTGACTCACAGACCTGCTGCCGTGTGCCTGGTGGGGCTGGTGAGGATTCAGGGGAGCAGCTCTTCCCAGAGATGGTTCTGGAGGAATCCAGTCCTGAAATGCGGTGAAGAAATGGCTCTGCAGTCAGATACGTTGGGAAATTCTCTTTGGCCATTTGCAAGGCACAAGAACACATGGAGGGCTCTGAGGAATTCCCACGGTAAAGGACCTGTCGAAGCCAGTGTTTCCCAGAGGTGTTTGGCTGTGGAACTCTTATTAAGAAGCCCCCTAATAGCATTCCGTGAAACTAGTGTTCTTCAGGGTTAAAAGAATATTGAACCAGAGCGAGGGTGTCTGAGAACGTATCTGGCACATAGTTGATGCCTGGCCAGCATTCACTTCCTCCTCAGCCCACGATCCTGTCTCCGGGAGAGGGGGGCTGCTTCGGGGGGCTCTGTCCTCATGGGCCAGAGCCGCGGGCTCTGTGAGGAGGCCCAGGCTCCCATCTGGAGGCCAGATTGAGGGGGTCGGGCACAGCGAAGATGGAATCAGGTCAGGCCGGGGAGGCGGGAGGGAGCGAGAGTCTGGGCGGAGGGTAGGTGTGATGAGGATAGGGTGACGGGAGGATTCTAGAACCCAGAGGACTTGGGGGGAGCCCACTGAGGACCCCAGAGCAAAGAGAGGGTCTTTGCCCGTGTGAGTGTGTGTGTGTGTGTGGGTGGGTGGGTGGGTGTGAGACGCTACAGCTTCCCGGCTGCAGGACCTTGTGCAAATCCCTTCACTCACCTGAGGCTCGGTCTCACCTGTGACCCAGGGATGTTCCTTCCACCTGGGAGGGTTGGCCAGCGATGCTAATCACACTTACTAAGCAGCCCCTCCAGGCTGGGCGGTGTCAGTGTCGTGGGAGTCGCCCGTCCCCTCTCCCCATCCCCAGGCTGCCCTGCTTCTTCCTTCGCAGTTGCCCTTGACTCTGCCCTTAGCCCTTGCCCCCAGACTACTGATGAGAGGCCCCATCCCACCACACCGCTGCCTCCCTTGCTTTCTTCCAATGGCCTCCCCCCCACCACCCCCACCCAGGTCTCCTGCCCTGCTCAGCCCTCTAAGGACACCTGCAGACAGTGTATGAGTCAGCTTTTTCTGCAGTAACAAACAGCCCCAATAACTGTGCTTATAACCACTGGCGCCTCTTGTACTTGTCACATGGGGCTCTGGCTGGCTCCAGGGAGGGGGAGGGACCTCAGATGTTCAGATTGTGTTAGAGGGAAAATGAGGAACCCAGAGGGACCCTGACCCAGCCTGGACATTAAGGAAGGCTTCCTGGAAGACGGGAAAATGTGAGCTTTACTAGGTTAGGGATTCGGGGTGCAGCGGGTTGGATGCAGATAAGACTTATTCACTGTCAGAGGCAGGTGCACAGCTGGTCCACATGGCTGGCCCCCTGGCTGGGTGAGATGCTCTTCTCACATCCAACCTGGTGAACTGAGGCCTCCGCAGCCGTCCGTATTCCAAACGCTGGCCCCTCTGGTCCTGTTTCTTCCGGAGGCCCCCGCACCTCTGAAACCTGCCCTTCTCCAGGCCCCACCCTCCCCGACTCCCCCTCATGGGCACCATCGCAGACTTGGTCTGACTCAGGCTGGAGGCCAGGTTTCAAACATTGCATGTCAGGGGTCCAGAAATAAAAAATGCAACTCCGCCCCTTTCATCACCCTTTCCTGGAGGAGTCGCCCAGAGCCCTTCAGGGTAAGGCTGAGGGGGACTGATGGTGGTGAGTGACTAAACAAAGCCCAGAAAGTTAAGTGACTTGCCTTAAATCACACAGCTATTAAGCAGCACAGCTGGGACTTGAACCCAAGTCTGTCTGGCTCTAGGGCGTGTGTTCCTCCTGCTGTTCCCGCCTCTCTCCTGCCCTGAACCGCTTATGCCCCGCACAAAGGTCCCCGTCAGCTCCTGACGCCCCCTCCAAGGGCTCCCCTCATCCCTCCCTGTGGCTCCTTCTCAGTTCAAGCCTCGGCTTCTCTTGCTCAGCTGCTGCCCAGCCTCCTCTGCAGCCTCCCTGCCTCTAGCCCTGCTCCTGCCGCCTGTCTCTCACTCCCCTTATTAGGTCACATCAGGGTTTTCGTTCTTTGCCACCCAGACCTTTCCCTTCTCTCCAGAAATGGCCTGGATGCCCCACCCGCTCCAGGAGGCCTTCCCGGCCCCGTGCTCACCCCGCGTGATGCTGGGCAAGCCCCCTCCTCCCTTAGCTTCCCCATCAGGGAACAGGAGGCTGGATTGGGTCACCTCTGGGGCTTTGCCCATCTCAGACATTCTGGGATTCCTTGGTCTGCGTGGCTCTGGGGACCTCGCTGCCTCCCACGTCCTGAGCCCCGCTGGAGGAGATGCCTACCTGCACAGATGTTTCTTCGCTAGACAGGAGAACTGATGGCGAGGATAGTGGGGTTTTAAAAGGGCCTTCAGTGCCTTCTTTGAGCACAGGAGTGATTCAGGAAGAAATGCAGCCCCTGGCAGCCCGGGGGTTCTCTGGCCTTTTGAGGGGGAAGAATATGCACTAGACTGGATTTCAGGGCCTCTGAGCTTGAGCCCTGCTTCTCGGCAAACTCCCGCGAGGCCTTGAGCAGCCCTCTGCCCCTCCCTGAGCCTGTTTCCATCTGTAAAATGGGCACAGTAATTCCACTGAACCAAGGACCCCGCATGCCTGCAATAAGATCAGATACTGAGAGAAGGGCCTGATACACAGTGGGACAAATGATTGGCAGACCGAGTACCCGATTTCCTCACATCCAGTGCTGTTAGTTTGTTTCAGGAAGTGTATCCTAGGCTTCTCATCATAAAACAATCTTCGCATTTGTTAAAATATAATTAAGAATTAAATATGAAGATGGGATTACCAGACAGGGGTTTGAGACACTTCCAAAGTCCTTAGAAGTAGACACTGCAGGAAAAAAGACACCGCCAAGGAAACAAAACATCCGCATCATTTTGATAAATGCCTCTTCGACATACAGGGGCAAGTGACAAGGACCCGAGGGAGGAGGGTTACTTTACGTTCCCCCAAGCCCAAGATGCCAGCCCAGGGGGGCCCTGAGGCTGCAGCTCTGGAGGCGGGGAGGCTGGGGCTGCCTGGCTGGGAGTGGGGGGCGGAGGGGTGACGAGCATGCCCAGTGACCTCCCCTCCCCTTGCAGGCAGTGCAACAAGACATCACAAGGCAGTGACAGCTGCGACCTCATGTGCTGTGGACGCGGCTACAACCCCTATACGGACCGCGTCGTGGAGCGGTGCCACTGCAAGTACCACTGGTGCTGCTACGTCACCTGCCGCAGGTGCGAGCGCACCGTGGAGCGCTACGTCTGCAAGTGAGGCCACGTCCCTCTTGGGGCCCCGGGAGGCCAGTCCAGGGCCCTGGAGCCACCCCGCGGACTCTGGCTTGTGATGCCAGTGCGTGGAAGGAGGCGAGGCATGCGCTTCGCTTCCACTTGGAAGCCACCGGGCGCCGAAGGCCCGGCCACCCGGGAAGGAGGGCCAGGACATCAAAGGAAGCCGACAAGATTAAAAATAACCTGGCAGCCCAAGGCCCCGGAGGGCCCACTTGCTGCCTTCCAGGCGAGTCTAAAACGCCAAGGGCGTGGGTTTGGCAAGACTGCTATGGACCCGACCTTTCACTGCCAGAGACACCAGCCTCCTGGGGAGTGACAGGAGGGGTCGGCCTGCCCTCCCCAGAATGTTCTGCAGGCCTAGCCCTCGAGACCCACCCCCCCACGCACCCCAGAGTCCGTGCGTGCTGGGCCCACCACATGGAACCACTAGCTTGGGTTGTAAATGTTTCTATGTTTTGTTTTTGTTTTTGTTTTTTTTTCTTTCTCTGGGATATGGGAGCTACAGAAATATTTATAAAACATAGCTTTTTTCTTTGGGGTGGCTGGCCTCAATTCTTCTTTATATATTTTATATATATAAATATATATATATGATGATGATCTATATTTTAAACAAGCTTTTTAAACAGCTGTATGAAATAAATGCTGGGAACCCCAGCCTGCCCCTGCAGTGTCTGGCCTCCTCAAGTGAACTGGGCGGACCCCGGGGTTGGTGGGGTGACCGCTCTGATATCCAGGCAAGGCGGTGTCCGATTGATGTCCTACCCCCACTCCCTCCGCCTGGCTCTGGCCCTGATCTCCTTGCAAGATCCCCGGTCAAGGGCAAGGACAGATGTCTTGAAACCCAAACCCAGCTGGCAGACTCTTTGTTCCCCAGGGACACAGGGACAGGCATACTTAGCCTGGCCGTGTCATCAGACCTGCTAAGTGGCTTCAAGAGCAAACCTACCCCAGGAGCTGGGGATGCAGACCTCAGGGAGGTGGTGGCAGAACTCGGCTCCCGCCAGCCCTGGCGGGGTTTCTGTGTCCCCGTGAGGAAAGCCTTTCCCTCCCTGGCCGCAGGCTCCCAGTCGGAGATAAGGTGGTGGCTGGGAAGGGACCCCGGCCTCCTGCCTGGACCAGGCTGGCTGCAGTGGGTGTGGTGGCTGGATTGCTGTGCGGTTTTGAAGGTGGAGCCAGCAGGGTTTGTTCTTTTCTGGTTGCGAGGAGGATGAGAAGGACCGGGAGGGTTTTGGCCGAGCACTTGGAAGACTGCTGCGGCGGGGCGGAGAGAGGACCAGCGCTCAGACTTGGTGGAGATGGCGACTGATGCAGGTCTGGTGTGGAGAGATCCAGCCTGGAGTTCTGGGCAGAGGCAGGGCTGAGATGCACATCTGGACATGGGCACTAATTTGGCACTGAGGGAGGGGAGAGAAAAGCAAAGAGGACCAAGGCTTGGGCCTGGGGCACTTGCACTCTGCGAGTCAGTGAGATGAAGGGGAACAGAGGCCAAGAGACCAGGAGGTAACAGCCAAGGAGATGAAGAATCCATGGTGGGTCAGAGTTCCCATCATGGCTCTGTGGTTAATGGACCCGACTAACATCCATGAGGATGCGGGTTCGATCCCTGGCCTCGCTCAGTGGGTTAAGGATCCAGTGTTGCCCTGAGCTGTGGCGTAGGTCACAGACACGGCTTAGATCTGGCGTTGCTGTGGCTCTGGCGTAGGCCAGCAGCTACAACTCTGATTCGGCACCTAGAGCCTGGAAACGTCCACATGTCGTGGGTGCGGCCCTAAAAAGACCAAAAAAAAAAAAAGAATCCTGGGGGGTCTTGGCTATGGCCAAGTCTAAACCAAAGACCAGGTCTCCCAGGGCACGGCCCTGCTGCTCACTGAGCTTCAGTCTCACTGCCTGGGACGTGGGTGGCCCTGGTGGGCAAATGAGGGTCATCCTGGGGCCTGGCCCATGGTAGGTCCCCCGAATGGAGGTAATTATTAATCACCTGTATCTGCTCTGGCCCTGGGGCGACTACACGAGACACAGAATGTAAGAGAACGCTACTCCCTGAATATCTGTGCACGAGGATCCCTCCCCAGGGCCCGCAGAGACGCCACCCTGAGCTGGGGACGGAGGCGGGGCAGACCTGGGGGCAGGATGGCTGGACCAATCACGGGGTGGGCAGAGGGAGGGCTGTGTGGCCTCTGTGCCTGCCAGAAAGCCGCAGCAGGCGTGGCCAGAGTGAAGGATCCCTGGCTGGAAGGGACCTGGAGATCCGCCTCCGGGTCTCTCAATCTGTTTTGCAGATGAGGAAATTCCAAGATGGGCAGGGCCTTTCCTGTGGTCACAGAGCTGATAAGGGGCTGAGGGCAGGTGGTGGGACATCCCAGGGCCGGCCCCCTGATAGCATCTGTGCGGAAAACTCAGCCCCCATTGAACAAGCACCTGGAGCCTGGGCTCTCCCGGTCCCAGGGCCGCCCCTGCTCCACACTGGCTCCCCAGGGCCCACAAAACCAATCCCCAGTCCCCTGGCCTGGTGTGCCAGGCCCCTCCCCTAGGCCCCCAGGCCCCCAGGCGATGCTTCCAGTCACGTTTCCTGCATCTCCTCAGGCATCCTCTCTGTTCAGCCTGCCTCTGGGCATCTGTGATTCTTCCACAGAAGGCCTGGAATATCATTTTCCGTGTTGGAATCCCACTCAGCTTTTGGAGCCTTCTCTACAAAGCACTCTGGAGCTCTACACAACCGTTCGAACTTTTAAAGCCGCTGTCGCACTCAGGCTCACAGCAGCCAGCCACTGCCCGCTCTTTCTCCAAGGCGTATGTAAATAGTCCCCTCCTCCAGAAAGTCCTCCTGGATCACCCGCAGCCTGGGCCAGTGGCCTCCTCTGGCTTCCCGCGGCCTCTGCGCTCCTCTCGCACTTTGCCCTGAGCCAAGGTGTTGACGAGTCTGGGTTGTGGCTATGCCTGCCTCCCCCATGTGTCTGGGGCCTCCAACATGGGCCAGGACCAACCCAGGGCACCCCTGGGGCCCCTAGGAGCTGAGTACGTGCCTTGAAAATGTTGGCTGGGGGGGTGTCCTTTGGACCTTGACCAGGATAAGCAGATGGGGAAACCAGTCGAAAGACCCAGAATGACCCTCAGAAAGGGCGAACCTCACCATAGAAACGCTCCCTGATACTGTGCACCTGCTGTGTGCTATTCTAGACACACTGTCCCATGTCATGGTCACAGCAGGCCCCGGGTGGGCGTTGTCCATCTGACAGGTGAGAAAGGAAGGTTCTGATGGGGGAGCCCACGTGGCCCAGATCTCACAGAAAGTCCACAACAGCCGGGCCAGGGGCGGGGTGGCTGGAAGTGCGGGTGTGTCTGCCACCAGACCCCTTCTCACACATCCTCCCTCCAGCAAGTCGTGGAGAGAGCAGCATGGAAGGCAGAGGCTGTTTCTGGCTCAGTACAGCAGACCCAGCGGGCCCCTGCCTCAAGGGGCTTCTGTACCTGCTGCCGGCCAGTGCCCTGCCAGTGCCCTTGAAGCCCCTGTCCAAGGCTGGACAACCAAGGAAGCGGCGGAGGGCTGCTCCCTGGACCGCTTCTCCCAGCCAGTCGGGTTTCGAAGACACAGCTAAGCGGAGCCGTCACTCGGGTGAGGCAGGGGCGGGGGCCTCCCTAGTGGGAATCCCAGACACCTAGGCCCTGACATCTCAGGATCTTAGAACCGTAGAACCTTGGCTAGACTTTTGGAGTAAAAAAATCCTCAATCCAATTGCATCGGAAGCCCCGTAGAGGCCCCCCCCTGGGCCAGGGGCCAACCCAAAGCATTTGAAAGACCCAGGACTGATCTGTGGGTTTCGGAACGGCCATCACCAGCCAGATCCCTGATCCAGACTTCGCTCCATCACTCTGCTTCCTAAGAGGTCCGCGGTCTCAGACGGGAAAGTCCTAGAGACGGAAAGTCTGCAGCGATGATGGTACAAGCTGTTTTGAGGTTCAGCCGCTTCTGAACCGGGTGTGGGAGGCTGGCCAGAGACACGGGAGAGACAGGGCCTGGGGAGAGAGACCAGAAGACAGCAGAGGAAACAGGAGCTCTTGAAAAGAGGGAGAGATTAGCTTGGTGGGAAAGGAGAGAATGGGCAGATAAGGTCCCCTGGGGAGGCCAGGTCAGACCAGCAGAACAACGAAGCGGGGACTGGGCCCGGCCCCAAGCGGGCTGATGGTTGTTCCCTAGGTCGTGCAGACCAGCTGCCAGGTTACACACTCCAGGCCACCAACAGGATGCAGGCCCCAGCCTGCGACCCCAGGCCCGAGAGGGGCTGGATGGGGCAGGGGGAGTTTGGGGCTGGAAACAGGAAGCACGGCATCTTTTCCACTCTCCTGCTGTGTGACCCCAGGAAGTCACCGGCCCTCTCTGGGCCTCTGCAGTGGTTGTTTAATTCTCACGACCATTCTGAGGGGTAGGCTTCAGGATCCCTGTTTCATGGATGAGGAGATTGAGGCACAGAGGTCTCAGAGCCGTGTGTGGAAGAGCAGGGATCTGAGCCCCAGATTGCCTGGCTCCAAGTCCATGCTGGGCAGCCCAGGGATGGAGGCAGCCTCCAGCTGAATGGGAAGTGGATTCTGAGCCACTGGAAAGGCTGGACAGGGCGTCACACTGTGGGAGAGGGAACAATGCAAGACTGAGAGGTTCCTTTTTTTTTTTTTTTTTTGTCTTTTTGCTATTTCTTTGGGCCCCTTCCGCGGCATATGGAGGTTCCCAGGCTAGGGGTTGAATCGGAGCTGTAGCCACCGGCCTATGCCAGAGCCACAGCAATGCTGGATCCGAGCCGCATCTGCAACCTACACCACAGCTCACGGCAACGCCGGATCCTTAACCCACTGAGCAAGGGCAGGGACCGAACCCGCAACCTCATGGTTCCTAGTCGGATTCGTTAACCACTGCGCCACGACAGGAACTCCAAGACTGAGAGGTTCTTGACATCTGTCGCAGGCTGGGAAAGGCGGGCCAGGCGCAGATGTCAGCTGGCCCGTCCCCATGGCCATCAGGCCATCGCTCAGGTGACCCTTCCCGCCCTGTCCCCCCAGGCTGGGGAACTCACCATTACCAACACTGATATGTTGGAGGAAGGGGTGAAGTCCACGTGTCGCCCTTCCGTGGGGCCCCCAGCTCCCAGGTAGCAGCACAGCAGGGATAGCTGGAGTCAGAAGACAGGCAGTCTTGGGGTTTAGGGATTGGGGTGAGGGAGAGCCCCTGGGGCTCAGGGTAGGGAGCGGAAAGCCTGAGAGACTTCTCAGAGGAGGTGCCATTTGCCCTGGGTCTGGACACTGACTAGGATTTAGGAGATAAAGACAGAGGCGAAGGGGTGGGACTGCACCAGCAAAGGCACTGCAGCGTTTGCTTGGAAGAGGTCAAGACGTTCCCAGACTAGGGGTTGAACTGGAGCTGCGGCTGCCAGCCCATGCCCCAGTCACAGCAATGCCAGATCTGAGCCGCATCTATGACCTATCCCAGCTCATGGCAACACCGGATCCTTGACCCAGTGAGTGAGGAGGCCAGCAATCAAACCGGCATCCTCATGGACACTAGACGGGTTACTGAGCCACGACGGGAACTCCCAGAACCAGGTTTTAAAACACCCCCACCGGGGCCCTAGCTGCCAGCTGGTCTGTCCACTGCCTGCCCGCCAGGTCCCCCGCCCACCCTCAGAGATGGCTGGCTGCAGGCAGAGCGATTTAACAGCCTATGTTTAACAGGTCCCTTTGCTCCCATAGACCAGATCAATATCCGCTCGGCTCCCCAGGCCTGTGGCTGCGGAAGGCCCGCCTTATGGGACCCTTGGTCCCATTGCCTCACCTGCTGGGCTCCCTCAGGGGGCCGGCTCGGGGCCAGAGGGGGAGGAGGCGGGGGCAGATCACACAACCATCCCAGACACCCCCCGGCCAGGCTGGCAGCAGCAACAGGGATTGCGAGAGGCCCGGACCCCAGCGCTCCTGGACAGGGGCAGGGCTGCCGTTAAACCCATGTGTTTATTTCATGTCTCCGCCGACTTTGCATCCATACAAGCGTGCCTTCCCCGCGGGGGCTGTGGAGCAGGAAGCTGGCTGGGAGATGCTGGGACAGCAGCCTGTTAGGCTGTCCTCGAAGGCGCCTTCTGACTCCAGACATGCATTTTTCTTGGATTCTGCTCCTCCACCCGGGACTTCCCTCGGTCCTAAGAGTTCAGGACCCAAGACTGGAGGAACTAAGCATTCAGCATGTCTAGAAGCTGATGAATCCCAAACTGTCTGGTGGGATTTGCTTTCCTCCATCTTTTTTTTTTTTTTGGTTTTTAAGCAGCATACGGAGGTTCCCAGGCTAGGGGTTGAATTGAGCTACAGCTGCCGGCCTACACCACTGTCCCAGCAATGCCAGATCCGAGCTGCATCTGCGACCTACACCACAGCTCATGGCAACGCCAGATCCTCAACTCACTGAGCGAGGCCAGGGATCGAACCCGCAACCTCATGGTTCCTAGTCAGATTCGTTTCCGCTGAGCCACCCTGGGAACTCCCTTTCCTCCATCTTTAATGGGCGTGTCATTGTGGCTTTTAGCTTTACAGCATTCCCCCATTTCTCCTCCCCCAAGAGATGTCCTCGACTTCCAGCCACATCTGACCCCAGGGGGGCAGGAAGCCTGCCTGCTGCAGCCCCGGGCTCTCCCCAGCATTTCCCTGGACGTTTCTGGTGAAGGAACGAGCACCACAGGATCCCTCCCGGGACAGGCTCATGGGGTGTTTCCCTCCAGGCTATGACACGCCACCTCAGCTCCAGGTGACATCTACCTGCAACTCCCCTGCTCCTTAGGTATTCGTTTAGGGGCTGTTCCCCTCCTGGGAGTTGCTGTCCTTCTCCACCTGCCGCTCCTGAGAGCTCCCCTCCCCTAGCCACCCCCCCACTCCTCGCCCCAGGGGTGGGGACCAGGGCCTCAGGAATGGGGCACTGCCCTCCACATTCCCTGTCCCGGCAAAGCTCAGGCTGGGTCTAAATCCATTTCTGGAGCAAAGGAAAGCAGACACCTGCCACCTCCTGCACACACGCAGCTTACCTCCCACCCAACACACGTCCACCCCATCACCCCTTCTCTCTCTCCAACGTGAAATGCACAAACTGCCGGGAGGCCCTGTGGTATAGCAGGTGGGGGCATGGCCAGTTAGAGTCACACAGCTAGGGTTTTAGCCCTGCCACTGCCCCTTATAAGCTGAGTGGCCCTGGGTAAGTTTCACATCCCAGGACCCCACTTCCTCAGCGGTAAATGCAGGTGAATTCGGGCCACTCCCGCCCTGCCGGGGCGAAGCACCGAGCACCACACGGAGCTGGGTCATCCAGCCAGAGCTTGGCCAGCTGTCCCTGTCATGCCCTCCGTCTTTCCTTCCCTGAAGCTCACTTGGCCTTGGGCTCCGTGCCCTGTGCTGGGCTGAGCGCTTTGGACACAGGAAAGCTGGCTCTGTCTCACCTGCCAGGGCACAGGGAGCACCATGCAGGGAGGACTCTGCCACGGAGGGGCCAGCAGAACGGCTGCGGTTAGGAGCATGCTTGGCTGCTGGCCAGTTCTGGCTGGCCCCTGACTGCCCTCACTGGCTGTGTGGCCTGGGATAAGCTCCTTAACTTTTTTGAGTCTCTGTGTGTTCATCAGCAAAGCAGCATGAATAACAACACCCGCCTCTTTGGATGGTTGTGAGGCTCAAACTAGAGAGTGGACATCAAACACTTGGCAGATAGCAAGAGTAATGCACTGGCAGCCATTGCTATTAAATCGGAATTCACTCACTCAGTCTGTCAACAAACCTCCGTGGAGCATTGCACTGAGCCAGGCTCTGCTGGGCTCTGGGGAATCAGAGCTGAGGCCAACCCTGGTTCCAGCCCTTCAAGTCCCCAGGCATGGCAGGAAGGGGCGGAGGAAGTGGGCAAAGTGGGCTGGGAGCTTGGGACCAGGGGGTGGGGAGGGAGTCGGGGTTGCCCTCTCAGAGGAGGCCCCTTGGTCCTGCAGCAATGGCCCACGTGGCCCAGTGGACACCCAGGTAGGAGGACAGCATAGCACAGAGATGGGGAGGCTAGGGTGTCTTCCTCCAGGAGACACACCCTCAGGGGCCTTGAGCTTTGGGGGTTCCCACAGGGGGCTGCAGGGAGGGCCACCGCTGGGTAAAGCCCAGCTCCGCCCTCCCCTGCTGCTCCTTTGGTACCTGGAACAGAGTCCAAGGAGAGGGAGGGTTTGTGCTTCTCCTTGATGAAGCCCTGGGGCCACGAGGCTTCCTGAGTGTGTGGGCACCTTGTACCCTGCCCAGGGAGCTGTGGGCCTCTGGGAGGGCCCTCCCCCACCATCAAGTCCCCCAGCCCCAGCTCGGCACAGCACTCCCACCCCAGGGGGACCTGGGCCTCCTGCAGATGCCATCTTGTTCCCACTGTCTCCCCAGAACCTAAATCAGGCATGGCCCAGAGACAGAGCAGGGGTGCAAGGCCTGATGGTGGTGGGGGACCCACAGCAGAGGGGCAGGCAGCCCTCGGAGATCCGGGGATGGGGTTCCAGTCAGGCTGCCTGGCACACAGGAATTGTGTGCCTTTGGGAGGATGCTGCTCACCAGGTGACTAGTGGGTCCCCAGAGCGGCAGCCAGGGTCCACGCTTCTCCTGGTCAGCCCCACACTGCTGATGGGCGGTTGTTCCTTAAGGGCTTAAGTGGTTCTCCCTGCCTTGCTAAGGGCTCTCCCACCCTATCGCCCATGCTCACGTCTCCGGAGCACCCCCAGTGTGACTGTGCCTGGGGCGTCACCCCCAGAGCTCTCTGGGGGCCTGGGCCTCAGAAGTGGTGGCGCTCAGAGTCCGCAACCTGGGCTCTAGGATCTGGCTTCTGGGGGTCCTGGAGGGGGTGCCACCAGAAGGTGTGGCGTTTTAGAATCAAATCCACAGGAGTTCCCACTGTGGCACAATAGGTTCAGGGGCATCTTGGGAACGCTGGGACTTGGGTTCAATCCCCGGCCCAGTACAGTGGGTTAAGGATCTAGTGTTGTCAGCAAAGGAGATCCTAAACAAAACGAAAAAACACCCCACAGAATGGGAGAAAATATTTGCAAATGAAGCGACTGACAAGGGATTAATCTCCAAATTATAAACACCTTCTGCAGCTCCATACCAAAAAAACCCGGAAAACCCCACCAAAAAACGGGCAGAAGATCTAAGCAGACAATTCTCTGAAGAAGACACGCAGATGGCCAATAAACACATGGAAAAATGTTCAACACCACTCATGATTAGAGAAATGCCAATCAAAACCACTAGGAGGTACCACCTGACTCCAGCCAGAATGGCCATCATCCAAAAGTCTACAAACAAGAAGTGCCGGAGAGGGTGTGGAGAAAAAGGAACCCTGTTACACTGTTGGTGGGAATGTAAATCGGTGCAACCACTGTGGAAAACAGTATGGAGAGTCCTCAGAAAACTAAAAATAAAAGTGCCATTTGATCCAGCAATCCCACTCCTGGGCATCTATCCAGAGAAAATCATGACTCGAAAAGATACATGCACTACCATGTTCATTGCAGCACTATATGCAATAGCCAAGACATGGAAACAACCTAAATGTCCATCGACAGAGGAGTGGATCCAGAAGATGTGGTACGTATACACAATGGAATATTACTCAGCCATAAAGATGAATGAAATAATGGCATTTGCAACAACATGGATGGACCTAGAAATCATCACGCTAAGTGAAGTTAGACACTGAGACACCAACAGCAAATGCTCTCCCTGACATGTGGACTCTGAAAAAAGGACACAATGCACTTCTTTGCAGAACAGAGACTGACTCACAGGCTTTGAAAAACTTATGGTTTCCAAATGAGACAGGTTGGGGGGCTGGGGAAATGCACTGAGGGTTTGAGATGGAAATGCTATCAAATTGGGTCGTGACGATTGTTGTACAACTATAAATGCAATAAAATTCATTGAGTAATTAAAAACTAAAAGGATCCAGTGTTGCCACAAGCTGTGGCTTCGATCAAGACTGTGACTCAGATCTGATCCCTGCCCTGAAGTGGGGGCCGGGGGATCCATATGCGACGTGGCCAAAAATGAAAAAAAAAAAAAAAAAGAATCAGATCCACAGACTCAGGTGCCTTGGAATAGGGAGACCTAGATTGAGCCCCACAGCAGGAAAGCACCCATAACCAGCACCCACTGAGCGCCTCCTGCACACTGGGCGCTGCAGCACCCACATGTCCTGACAGCCTCCCCTCTCTTAGAGCCCTGGGGCCACAGAGAAAACTTCCTGGGAGGTGACACCAGAGCCAGACCAAGGTGCAGCCCCTCCATTTCATTCCTGGGTGAGCTGTGTCACCGGGTGGGCCTCAGTGTCGTCATAAGTGCAATGAGGACAATCCCCCTCTCTCGGGGAACTGAGAGAGGGGTGAGGTCAAGGGCTCAGACAGCGGGCGGCAGACACCGGACGGAAACACGGGGCCTGGTAAAAGCTCGACCTGAACATCACGGTGCTGGGATTTGACTCCTGGCTCTGCGACTCCACCCTCAAAGCTCGTCCCATAATGGGCTCCCCATCGCTGTGCTTCTGCAGGCCTGGCCTCCCGCTCAGAACCCGATTACAAAGGGCCAGTGTTGGGGGGCGGGGAGGAAGGGCTTTTGGAGAGATTTCATGTGAGCCTGACCTTCCCCCACCAAAAGGCTCCCCTGGTAGGTAGAGTCCCTCCGAGGCCTCTGTCCTTGGTAAAGGACCACCCGCTGTGCTGTCACTGGGTCTTCCCACCTCAGGAGGGAATTTCTTGGTTCCCTTGGCAGCGGCTCATGGAGGGCTGCTTGGTGGCAGGTGCCCCGATTTGGGGGGCGGGGTTCAGAGAGGCCATGGTCATGACAGAGACCGAGGGGCCTGCCCCCCGCCCCGTCCCTCCTGCCCCGCCCCCACTCTACATATGGGGAGACCAAGGCCCAGAAGTCAGGGCTGCGGCAGGTCCCCCTGTGTCAGAGGCAGATTCCGCAGCCGTGCTCCGGCCCCTGATGGGGCCTGTGTTGAGCAGGGCAGGCGGTGATCAATCTCAGCCACCCTGCCCCCCTTGTCCCCAAGGCAGGGCCCTCCCTCTCTCCCCACAGCCCCCAGAAGCCAGTGTGGCCACACCAGATGGATCCTGGGTCCTGCCAGGCCCAGAAGGGACAAGCCCAAATATTTAGTCTGTGCGGAAGGGAGCAGAGCTCAGATCCTGGCCTGGCGGCCTTTCCCCGGGCCCCGGGCCAGGAGCCACATCACAGAGGGACACAAGCCCCACTCCCCATCTGGTCCTAGGGATCCATGGCAAAATTTTTCCCCCCGCAAACATGATAAGCTGCCTGAAGTGCCACCATTCATCATGCCTCTGGGTTAAGGCATCATGTCCTTCTGCTGGTTCCCTGAAGTCCCGGTGGAATAATAACAACATCAACAATAATAATAATGACAGCAACTCATGCATCTGCAGGGGCTACAGTTCACACGGGGTTTTCGTATCTCCCAGCATCTCTTAAGAGCTCTCTAAGGCGGGGAACATAGTAGCCGTTTTAGATGGGACTCCTGGGCTCAGAGGGCTGTGACTTGCCTAGTGTCGCGAGAGCGGTAGGCGGCTAGACTCAGCTCCATGTCTGACCGCAGAGTCCTGGTCCCACGCCCGGGGAGCCACAGCTGCAGAGCTAGGGCTCAGATCAGCCTCGCCTCCGAGGGACGCCTCCCCCTAGTCCCGGGCAGAGACTGGTACCCCAGGCTCCTCCCCTGTTCCTCTACAGCCAGGGCCCTGCCCCCGGCCTCAGGCCCCCCTGCAGCGTGAAGCCCAGATCTGGGTCCCCATGGGTCCTCAGGGAGCCTCACCCTTACCCTCCGCCTCATCAGTCCCCAGCCCTGAGCCCCTCTGGGCTCCCATCTCCATGAATGGGAAGCCCCATCTTGCCCCACCCCATGGGTTAGAAACACAAATTCTCAGGCCCCCACCCCAGCTCCAGGGGTAGGGCCCAGCAAGCCGTGTTTTTTAATCAATTTATTTATTTAGTCTTTTTTAGGGCCGCGCCCGTGGCACATGGAGGTTCCCGGGCTAGGGGTCAAATTGGAGCTGTAGCTGCTGGCCTACCCCACAGCCACAGCAACACCAGATCCGAGGCGCATCTGTGACCTACACCAAAATTCAAAGCAATGCCGGATCCTTAACTCACTGAGCAAGGCCAGGGGTCAAATCTGTGTCCCCATGGATACTAGTTAGGTTTGTTAACCGCCAAGCCATGACGGGAACGCCAATCCATGTTTTAGCAAATCCTCCAGCTGGTTCTGACACGAGAGACTAAGCCCCGCTGCTCCAGCACACACGCCCCACCTCCACTCTGCTGTAAGACCCTCCATGGCTCCCCATTGCCTGCAGGGTAAGTCCCTCTGATCTGACCTTTGACCTCTCTCTGGCCCTCTCCCCCAGCCCGCCCCTCTCTTCCAGCCCCCTCTGCTCTCTCCCCACCGCCCCCCAACCCCGGTCCCGGTCCTGAGCTCCACACTCACACGTGCCATCTGCTTTCCCGTCTCCAGGCCTGTGCCCACACCATCCCCCACTGCCCAACCCTCGGCAGCCTGGAAAATTCTTCATCCTGTTGCTCCCTCTGTCTCTGGGACGCGCCTCCCCTGGCTTCTCCCGCAGAGAGGGCCCCAGTTTGGTGTTCACACTGGGCTCAGCACTAGTCACCCTGTGTGGTCCTGCTGGTGTCAACATCTGCCTCCCCAGATGACCTGTTTCGATATTTGTGCAAGGCCTGGCCCAGCGAACGATGAGATGAAAAGAACGGCAACGAGGTTTGGCCGCAGGAATCACGAGCTGCATCTTCTAACCTGAGCTGTGCCCGCTTAGATCATCTCTAGGAACCAGGCACTGGGCTGTCCCCCAACCGCCCCCCGGCCCGCCTCCCTTGTAGGGGCAAAAAAAACCCTGCCTCTTGGCCTCGTCTCCCCTTGTGTGGGGGTGCAGGACAGAGGAAGCCTCGGAGCCTCTGAGTGGCCCTGGGTCAACGGGGCAGCACCCTTCTTTCCAGGGTCCCAGTTTTGACCACTTGCTACCTCCACACCCCCAGGAAAGGTGACCACAGCACCTACCTGGGTCCCTGCCCAGCCAGGATGTCACCTGCTCACCCCTCCCGGCCGCCCTCCACCTCCCTGTGGCCCATTTTACAGAATGGGAAAGCGAGGCCGGGGAAATGGGCTCTAAGGGTTCAGGTCATCCCTCACCCTGCAGGTGGGAGAAAGGAGCTTCCCCTCCCCCAGCTGAGGACCAGGCTCCCCGCAAGCCTCTCCCAGCTCACTGGTGGCATCTTCGGCATCTGCCAAGTGCCTCAACTCCTTGCTCCTCTGCTTTCACGCAGCCGTGACCCACTTCACTGACACATGTCACATGGCCCTGGCCTGGGCAGGTACCCGGCAAACATCCATCTGCTCCCCCAGCCCAGCTCTCCTGCCTGCTCTGAGCCGGGGGACAGAGGATGCCCCCTGTCCCCTTTTCCTCCCCAGCATTCCTGGAGTCCCACTTGGTCCTTCCTGCTCAGTCCATGAAGAGGTTCCGCCTGCCTGGTGTGATCTCAGGGTGTGGGAGGGAAGCCTGAAGCCTGGGATTCCAGCCCCACTGTGGCTTCCCCCTAGCGTCAGGCCTTCCCGGGAGAATCACAGCTCCCCAGCAAAGGTTACGACTCAGACCTCTCCCTCCTGTTGGCCCTGCCCTTCCCAGCTCCGGTGAACACAGCCAGGCCCTACCCCCTCTTTCCCCCACCAAGGGGTCTGATTCACCTGCTCTCTGAGCATCCAGACAGCCCATGGGTGGGAGGGGCCAAGCTAGGGAGGAGGGGAGATCTAGGGAGGGGCTCATCTTCTCTAAGTTCTCATTGGTCACTTCCTTATTTTTATTTTTTGGCTGCGGTGGGGTGGGGGGTGAGAGTTCCCCGGCCAGGGGTTTAACTCCAGCCACAGCTGCAACCAGAGCCACAGCCGTGACCACACCAGATCCTTAACCTGCTGAGCCACAAGGGAGCTCCTCGCTGGTCACTTCTTGAGGCAGAGAGTGGGGCCGCAGGACTTTCGTCATCTTCTCTGGTCTCAAAGATAAATTGCTGGGCTGGAGAGTTTCTGCTTATTTTCCCCAAATCACTTAAGTTGTGTGTGTGACTGAGCTATTAGATTACTGATGGATGGATAAACAGATGAGTGGGGAGGTGAGCGGCTGAACAAAGTAATACATGGAAAAATTACTGCTTCCATGGACAGATGGATGGTCTGATACGTTTAAGAGTCAGCTGAAGCCTCGCCTTCCCCAGGAAGCCTTCCTTGATCCCCTGACTGGATCAGGAGTGCCACCCGTCCCCTATGGCCCCTGGTCTTTTCTGTCTCAGGGACAGGGGTCTGGGTCATGTGTGTCCTGGAAACTCAATCGAGGATTATCCGGAGAGGCCCTCAGGGCAGTACTGGACAATGAATGGGTCAGTTTCAAAAACATATGGGGTCCAGTGTGACAGAAAAGACCAGCCACGAAGCTCCTTCCGCTGGGGCCGGGGCTGGGGGGTTGAGGAGCAAGATTGTTGTTGCAGCGACTCCCGTTAATGCTTCGGGGGCACTTGCCCCGCCCCGGGCATGTTCTGAACCCTTTCCACACACCGTTTTGTTTAAACATCTCAGCAGAAACTATTGGCATCCCTGTCTTCAGATGAAGGAGCTGAAGCATCCAGGGAGATGCAATAAGTTGCCCAGGGTGACATAGCGAGGGGGTGGGGACACAAGCTTTGCACTCAGGTCTGAGGATGCCAGGCTGCCTGGTACTGTCTGACCACCAGGCTGGGTCCGGAGGGCAGTGGGGAGTCCCGGGGGCTTTGGAGCCAAGGAGGGGAGGGATCCGTATCTGTAGGAGGCTGTGCCATACGCTCTCCATCCCCGCGGAGAACGGGCACCTTCAGGGCAGCCACCATCAGCTCCTCCAGGGAAGAAGTTAGCGCCACCCCCGCCCAGATCTTGGTCCCAGCAAAGTATTTGCCATGCGCCCCCTTTTCTATCCTTCTCCCCTCTGCCCTGTTTAGAGGCTTCAGCGTATCTGCAGCTGGGAGTCCTCCAGCCCCCGCTGTACTGTGGCTCCAGACGCCCCTAAATGTTGCTGCTGCCCTGGAGCACAACAGCCTCCCCTGGAAGCCTTTTACAGAGACGCCTTTCTCCTGCCTCCAGATTGCCGTCCATCACCCCCACTCCCACCCCCTCAGGCCCAAGTGCCCCCCACCCCGTTACTCCTCCCCTCAGCCATCAGAGCCACCATAGCCCTTCGTCTGAATCCCAGCAGCCCCGCTTCCTAGCTGGATGACCTTGGCCAGGGACATCTCAACTCTGAGGGTTGAGATGTGATAAGACAGGACCCCCGACAAGTGCGAGTGCGAGCCTTGGTGAGTGAGCGGGCGCACCTGAATCTCACGGCGCCTTTGGCTCCACCCCCCTCCCCTCTGTCAGCTCAGCCACAGGGTAAATGACCCTTAAGCCTCGTCTCTCCTGAACTGCTGTGCTGTTCTGCTGAGACGATGCAACGTATTCCACTAATCGGTATTTCTTTCATTGCTGCGGCTCACAGGAAGTTCAGGGCCAAACCTCATCTTAATCATAGTCATTATTCTAGGTTACTACATGCTTGATAAATTTACTTCCTACTCTGTCTAAGGGGTTTTCGTTCAGCTCTGTTTGGCAACCTTTCTTTAAAACGACCCCTTATCTTCAAAACATTATGTGGGGATACACTGTGATTTTTCAACCCTGCCATACACAGCTCCCCGCTGTCCAGCCCAGCCTGCCCTGTACCTCCTCCTGGCCGGTTCTATCTCCTCTCCGGCCCCCTGGCCCCCGCCTGTCCTGCGTTTATGTTCCTGTGTCTCCCTGGCATTTGGTTGTGTCCCAGGCCAGAGTGCCTTCCTCTGCCATCTGGCAAATGCCAACCCCTCATTCCAGGCCCCGCTCCCCCAGGACGATTCCCTGGCTTTGCCAACGTGCCCCCACCTCTCCCACCGGCCTGCTGCCCTCCCGCCCTCCTCCCGACCGGTCCATGTTTACTGAGCATCTGCTTGGTTTTGGCGCTGTTCTGGGGACACTGCAGTAAACAAGAGACAAAACCTCTGCCATCATGGAACTGACATTCTAGTTGGAGAGAATGACAATAAACAAAACTTTTTAAAACATCAGCTGGCCGATATTAAGGCACCAGTGAATGGAACAGCCTGAAGGGGAGGGGGCAGTGGTGGAGGGAAGGATGCTGTTTTATTGAGGTTGTCCAGGAAGTGAGGGTGGGGGAGAGGGGGAGGGAGTGAATGTTGGGGGCAGGTGGGGCCAGAGTGGAGGGAGCGAGGGGGAGGTGGCCAGAGAGCGAGGCCGGCTTGGAGCAAGGGTGGACTGGGAGGTGCCGGGTGCCAGGCTCTGAGCCAGGGGCCTGACATCCACCGTGTCCCCGGACCCTCCTGACAATTCTGTGATTCAAGGCTGGTTGCCAGTCCCATTTTGAAGGCAGTGGAGGCGCAGAGGAGAAAGGGACCTAGACGAGGTCACAGAGCAGTGACTCTGAATCTGCAGCCGGGTGGCCGCTAGAGAGGAGGGGGCTGCTTAGCTTTCCCCAGCCTGTCCTCTCAGCATCTGCCCATAAATCACTCTGACACCCCGACGAGGGGGGGCACGGACAGATTCAACAGCACCTCCGTGGGTGAGCGCTTCCCAGACCCCTGCACTGTGGATCTTGGCTGCGGATGCGGGGCCGCCCAGCCCAGGGCTCCAAACGCGGGCACACAACTCGGGGGAGTGGTGTTTGCCCTGGGCCAGGAAGGGGGTTCCGGGGGAAGGGGAGGACCTCACGGGGCCAGAGGATCTGGCCACCAGATGAAGGGTTGGAATCACTCAAGTCCTGCTGCCCAAAGATCTGGGGGAGGCCCCGGGCGGTCCGGGCGCCTCGGGCCAGAAGCTCCAGGGGAGGCGGGCGGGGCAGCCTCTCGGCTGCGGGCCTCCTCCTCCCTCGTCACCCCCTTCCCTGCCCGGCGGCGTGCTGAAAGCTCCCGGTTGTGCAGGTCTGGGAATTGCTTTGGAGCTGGCCCCGGGGGCAGGGGCAGGCAGAAAGGGGGCAGACCCTCCTCAGCCCCGAGTGCCCAGCACCACTGCGCCCCCTGCACTCCCACTGGTCCCACTGGTGAGTCGCCGGCATGAGAAACATCCGACGCTTTTTACACGGAACTGGGCTGGGGGACTCCACAGAGACCTCATGGCCTCCCCTGGAGGAGAAGTGGCCCTCGCCTGACACATCCTGTCCTGCGCGGGGCTCTGAGTGGCAATGTCACCAAAAAGGCTGGTCTCAGAGTCAAGGCCATTTCTCAGCCTGCATTCAAGGCTGTGGCCACAGGCCTTGTGCTCAATGGGCACCGTCCCTGCCCTGTGCCACACATGCCTTAGACTCAGAGGCCCCCATACCTGCTCAGAAGCCACCTGCCCACACCGCCCCTTTTGGGGCAAGAAGGTCGGAAGTCATGGATCCAGGGCTCAGAGGGCCCACTGATTTTATGACTCTGCCACCTACTAAACTGGGCACGTCTCTAAACCTGTCCAAGTCTCAGCTGGCACAGGGGACACATGTTGGCAATCTTGTTGGGACGTGCAGGGCTTGGATCTCTATGGAAGGTTCAGGGAAGGCCTACTGCTGCCCATCGTTAATAATCCAACGGGAGCGGAGCATCCGCAACGCCTACACTTCTCTTCGGCAGCCTCAGGAGGATGAAGCCAGCGTGGGTCCACGGCCCGATGTGGGTCCTCCCGGGATTCGGGAGTTCCAGGAGGGGGGGCTGATGACCGCCCCCATCTGAGCCCTCTTACCTTCCAGAGCTGACAGTAAGAGCAGGAAGAGGCTGATGGGGAACACTGGCGGGGTCCTCGTGGCCCCTCCTGTCCTGACCGTGGGTCCCCTGCTTTTACTCTGTTGGACCTTGACGTCTCTGCAGGGGACAGAGCTGCACCCCCTGCGCAGCCCTCACCTCCCTGGGAGCCTGGTGGTGAGGTGGGGCCAGGCAGAGAAGGGGGGGGGTCTTGCCATCGCTAGGAGCCCTGCCCCCCACTGCCACGGTGCCTCGGAGGGGCTGCCTGAGCCCAGTTCTGGCTCTTCCTGGCCTCCACTGCTGTGGCCTTGGACAAAGCGCTGCCCTCTCCAGCCGGGGGAGGGCCAGCCTCACAGAGCCATGGAGGGGTCCATCCAAGGTGCCTGAAGCTGCAGAGGGAGGAAGCCCCCCCACCCCATTCACTCAGCGCTCTTAGTGTGCTGGGGGACAGTGGGGACAGGGGCCAGCAGGGGCCTGAGGGGGAACTGGCGGGGGGCCTGTAGAAGGGACTGTTGGGGAATGGCAGGGGGTGGGCAGGAGGGCAGTGGGGGACCAGGGGAGGGTTGGCAGGTGGCCAGCCTCACCGCAGGCCTCCCCAGGGCTCCCTAATGGACCCCACAGAGGCTGCTTGTCAAGGCCTCTTGCCTAATTATCAAATCGTTCCCAGATCCCCTCCCGTGGTCTGACCTCCTCCCAGCCTGAGCCCGAGGGGTGGGGACACTGGCTTGCGGGGCTGCAGGGCCCCGCCTGTGCCCCTGCCTGGCCCCGCCCCCACCTGGCCCCCCAGACCCGGGCAGCCCTCTGCCTCCCAGTCCCACGCGGGGCAAATGTTGGTTTAGGAATCGGCCCCACAAGGGGGATCTTGGCTGGGTTCCCCGCGTGCAGGTTTCTTGCTCTGTGGAATGAGAAATTCAACCCCAACCTCCAGGGTCACTGAGATGGCCTGTGCTGATCCAGGGGGGAAGCCAGTGCCCCCTCCCTGTGCCTTGAACCGGGGAGGCAGGGTGTGGGCCGAGGGCGGTCCTAGGTGACCCCCCCTCCACCCACCTCTGCCCAACCCTGACCCCAGCCAGGCTTCCTTGGCTCTCAGCAAGCACCCTGGCCCCTGTAACCTCCCAAGGGACTCACGCCTCCACATGAGTTAGCTTCTCTGCCAAGGACCCCAGGGCCCTGGAGTCCTGCTGAGCTCCTGCTCTGAATCTGACTGCTCAGGGCCTTGGGGGCCTGGGGGCAGGGATGTCCCAGGGTCCCCGCATGAGCCCCAGCAGAGCCAGCCTCGCCCCCCCGGACACAATGTGGTGCTCCCCCACCCCCGGCGTGCCCTCGCACATGTGCGCACACTCGCCCATCTGCATACGCACACTCGGCCGCACGCACGCCCGCCCGCCCCAGTGCACACACGTGCAGGATCCAGCTCGGGTGACGAGGGGCTGACATCTGCCCGCCAGGTGCACCCCAGCTGTTAATCAGGGCTTGGAAGGAGCCGCTGGCGCAGCGACCCCCGGGGAGAGGAGGGCAGCCAAGGGTCGCCTGAGGTTCCCACAGCCCCTCATGGTGGCCGCATGCAAGGAGCCAGGAGCCCATCCGCTGCCCTCTCCCGTCTCCAAATGGGGAACCGGGGCTCGGTGAGGAGCAGAGACTTAGTGGGGACCCCACGGCAGTGGCAGGTGGGGCTGGACTTCCTGGCCAGCTCTTGTGGCCTGAGCTGGGCCTCTCCCCACCCCAGCCCCCCCATGCTCCCTGCTGGAAGGAAGAGCACCCAGTGGGCCCTGACCGCTGTCTCTAGACTGTGGGGCCGCAGGGAGGCACAGGGCACTCTGCTCTGTAGGAGAAAAGACATTTTTCCCATCAGAGCTGTCCCTCTGGACAGAGGCTGCCCCAAAGCGAAGAGGGAGCTCCCCGTCCCTAGGGGGGTTCAAGCAGGAGTTGGAGGCTGCTGGCTGTTCATAGGATGGGCTCAGTGACCACCGAGAGTTCTTCCAGGTAAGGCATCTCCCTGTTCCGAGTTCTGAATGTTGGTGCCCCTGCCGCTTGAGTTGAGAATTCCTCTGAAGTTTGGCTTAAATGCGCCCCCTCTCCCCAGGCTCCTTCCAGCCCCCTGACTTTAGGACTTTCTGAACCTCTAGAATCCTCTCGGCCAAGCCCCACAGTGTGTGAGCAGATGACATCAGCTCCCCGTCCATCACAGCCTTTGCCTCAATGAGACTTAGTGGCTCTGACTGTAAGATGGGAACCACCACAGGGACACCTGCCCCACGGTCCTGGCTGTGGTGGGAATCACGTGAGGGGCCACACACGAAAGCCACTGGGAAGCTGACTAGGAGCTGTGAACTTGACTCTGGCTTGGAGGGCTCTGCAGGACAAGCAGAGAGAGGGGGTAAAGTTTGGAGGTGATCGGGGCGGTCGAGGGGTGAGGTGACGAAAGGACCGGGTGTGAACAAGGGAGCCGTGGGGGCCGAGGCCCCGGGACCTGCGTGAGTGGACATGTGCTTCCCAGGGAGGCTCCAGGCGGGCCCATCCATCACTGCCCGGGGCTGCCAGCCCAGGCGGCGGATCAAAGGCCCTTGAGGGTGAGGCGGACAGCTGGGCCAAACCCCCTGACCTCGCTGAACCTGGCTGGAGGCCCAGGGCCTTAGCAAGCAGGGCTGAGAGGTGCCTGAGGATGCAGTTGCAGGGCGGTGGGTCCCGGCTCAGCAAACAGGACTTTCGGGGCACCAGGGTGGGCGGGGCTTTGCCCTGTCATTGCCCTCGTCACTGCCCTCGTCACGACAACCCATTTTACAGATGAGGATGCTGATGCCCAGAGGTCTTTTCTGTCCCTTATCTTCAACCACAAAGAAGAACGGGTATCCAGGGAAACCTGGTGGAAGCATCCGGATTGAATGGGGAGAGACGCTGGAAAGCTGCGCCCAGGGTAATGTCTCCGGATCAAATTCATTCAGCTCAGAGAGTTCCAGACCCACAGCACTCCCTGGCCTGGCGCAGCCTGCCCCGATCCACAGCAAGCCCCGCGGCTGTGGAGACACTTCTCTAGCTTCCATCTCTCCATCTTGACACGGGTGGGTTGGACTCACTGCCTTCCCGAGGGAGGGCTGGAGGGAACTCCCAGAAAGGAGGCCCCTTTGGCCCAGATTTAAGAGCCGTCTGTTGGGTTTGGAACTGATCAAAACCAGACTTGAGCTCAGCCGTGTCTCTGATTTGTACGAACTGAAGCCGCCAAGAATGCAGCCCTCACAGTTTCCAATAAATAATTGGGTTCCCGTGGGGTTCCCAGGGTGGGCCGGACACCTCACCTCCTTTCTTCACTATGAACTTGACCCGGGGAGGCGGGGTGGGAAGGAGACCCACAGCGCGGGGCGTAGGGGCTGCTCTAGGAGGCCACGTGCTTCATTCTTTGCTTCATTCATGCAGTCAACAACCCTTCCCAGGGTTCCCAAGAACTGGATGGGAGGCAGCGGCCCGGGCCTGCCTCAGGTCTCCTCCCAGCCTCTCGGGAGTCTGAGAAGTACAACCTCTTCCTTTCTTGTTCCTCCTGCTTATAGAAAAAATGCCCAGGAGTTCCCGTCGTGGCTCAGTGGTTAACGAATCCGACTAGGAACCATGAAGTTGTGGGTTCGATCCCTGGCCTCGCTCAGTGGGTTAAGGATCTAGCGCTGCTGTGAGCTGTGGTGTAGGTCACAGATGTGGCTAGGATCTGGTGTTGCTGTGGCTGTGGTATAGGCCAGTGGCTACAGCTCCAATTCAACCCCTAGCCTGGGAACCTCCATATGCCGAAGGAGTGGCCCTAGAAATGGCAAAAAGACCAAAAAAAAAAAAAATGCCCAAACTGGGTTTCAAATAGTGACTTTGTGTAGGCTGTACACTGGTCATCTTCTTTCATTTCTGTCTACTGTCGCCGAGACCGTGGTGAGGGGCCCACAAAGGCCCAAAGGCAGGCTGAGCGGAGGTGATGCCTGAGCTGAAAGACTTTTGCACCGTGTCACCCATTCACTCATGTGATCCATCCGTTGGGTAGCTGTCCACATTTTTTCCTGTGATCTCTGTGTATATGTCATAGATATCACTACACACACAGACACACACACACACACACACACACTGCTTTGTGCCAGGACCTGGTTAAAACACAGGGTTTCCGGGAGTTCCCGTCATGGCACAGTGGTTAACGAATCCGACTAGGAACCATGAGGTTGCGGGTTCGGTCCCTGCCCTTGCTCAGTGGGTTAATGATCCGGCGTTGCCATGAGCTGTGGTGTAGGTTGCAGACGCGGCTCGGATCCCACGTTGCTGTGGCTCTGGTGTAGGCCGGAGACTACAGCTCCGATTAGACCCCTAGCCTGGGAACCTCCATATGCTGTGGGAACAGCCCAAGAAATAGCAAAAAGACAAAAACAACAACAACAACAACAAAAAAACCCAAAAAACACAGGGTTTCCGATTCTGCGGGGCAGGGTCTGCAAGTCAGCATCTCAACAAGGGTCCCAGGTGATTCTCCTTCGCTGCCACGTTTGAGGACTCAGACTCGCCTCTCAAACTCAGACCTTGGACTATAGACTTGACTTTGAGAGAACAGCCACCCTCAGGTCCGACCTCTAGGATTGTAACTGATATTCTCTTGGCCTCCAAGTCACCTTTCTTGCTGGGGAAAAAAAAAAAAAAAAAGCCCCAGAAAATATCGAAATGTGGGTGGTGAGGGCATCCATGGACTGCCATTTCATACTAAAGTGTGAGTGACTAGGTTTTACACTGTAGTGTTTTGCATTTGAAGAGGCACTGAACAGCGCAAGGCTGACCTGTCCAAGAATTACCTAGAGGGCTGCTTCCTGTAGGTTCTTCCCTCCATGAGGAGAAGGACCACTGGCTGCCTTTGGCCCTGCAAGTCAGGGGTCGCCGTCTCCTTGCCGATGTCACAGCCGTGGTTTGCTCAAGATGGGGAGGGCAGAAGGCCCTACCAAATGGAGGTGCAGCTAAGTCTCATGATCTTCATTTACATTTAGTCACAGGATCGAATTCAATTTGAATTTCAAACAATATTAAAAGATGGCAGAAGGAGTTCCCTCGTGGCTCAGCAGTGTAAGGATCCCGTGTTGTCACTGTAGCAGCTTAATTGCTGCTGTGGCATGGGTTCGATCCCTGGCCTGGGAACGTCCACAGGCCACGGGTGTAGCCAAAAAAGAAGAAAAAGAAGGCATGCGACTGTATGTTTACCAAAAGGAAGCTTGAATTTCAAAAGTTTCAGCAACGTTGTGAGAGTTGGTGGCTGCCAGCCTAACCCACCATCCACGTCCTCCCTCTGGGCTCCACGCTGGAGTTTTGAGTTCAAGTTCTGGATTATCGGTTCGATTCTAAGTTCTAGTTAGTTCAGATCAGTGTCGAAAAGATCTGGCTGGACCTCTCACACCATTCTGTGAACAAATCCACCAACCAACTGAGCAGAAGAATGAAGAAGGCGGGAAGGGAGAGCGGGAGGAGACAGTGGGGCGCGGGGTGGGGCGGGGAGGTGGGTGTGCTCTGGCCACCTCACCCCCCGGCCTTGGCCTTGGCTCTGCCTAGCAGCCCCATTTTCCCAGCCCGGTTATCTGTCCTCCTTTTGGGGCTAAGAACCCAGGTTTTGGGGTGGCGACCCCCAGACGCTGGGCCACTCATTCTCTTGATACCCTGCAAAAGGGATTTGAGTGGATCTGACTTTTGCCTTTTGGAGGGTCCCTAAAAACACTCGGGGTGGGGGGCATCCATGGGCATTGCCTCAGCTGCCTAAGTTCATTCCCTTAACAAGCCCTTTGTCCGGCTCTGGGGGACCAGGTACAGGCCCACGTGGCTCATTCCTGGCTCACTCTGACCCCTGATCCGTGGCTCCTCCTAGGCAAAGACTGGGCCAGCTCCTCCTCTGGCTCCCAGCACCCAGCCCAGCAGGGAGGGTCTGAAAAGGTTCTGGAAAACATGGGCAAGACCCCTGCCTCCCCTGCAAGGGATGTTCAGATTCTAGGTTGCCTTAGATTTCACTTTTCCTTCCTGTCTCTGCGGATGTGGGTGCCAGGGCCACCCAAGAGCTGACCTGCTGGACCCAAGCATGCTTTGCCCTGTCACGCCTCCAGGAAGTCCACGCGGTCTGCCCAGGCTCCTGGCACCTCCCACAGCCCCAAGGCCTCAGACTGGTTCCCCGAGAGCTGCCCCAGAGGAGAGAGGAGACAGACAGCCCACAGAGGGCTGGCGGTTAAGCTGCCCGTGGACAGCTCAGCTTCCCGGCGGCCCGCCTGCCCCCCGCCCGGCCCCCTCCCACACCTGAAACAACAGGCGCGTGCCTGGGGTTCCGGTCTGTGACTTTTACTCCTTTGCTATCCCCCGAGTTTGACAGATTAACATTCAGAGAGCCCGGAGGGAGGGGCACTGCCCGGGGTCTCTACCTCCCCGGCCAAGCTGCCCCGGCAGCCCCAGTTCTGCCTCTTCTCCGTCTCAGACCTACAGACGGATGGCAGACAGGTGCCTGGCGTCCTCACCACCTCCCCGCCCGTCCCCAGCCCAGCCAGAGGACGTTGCTGGTGTGCAAGTAATTGGTCCCTGAGTGGCTGGTGCAGGCAGCTCTGGGCCACCCAAGGAGAGGGGAGCTGGGCACCAGCCTGGATACCGCTGGCTGAGGGTCACCAATGAAGGGCATTGCTCGACTGTGTCCACAAGCCCAGGCCCAGCCCTGCTGCCACGAGATCTGGCCTGGACCTGGCCTTTGTGACCCAGGGGACTCTGACCCTGATGTCCCCCAACAGCAGCCACACCCAGGCCTTCACTCCCTAGTGAGGGATCAGGAGGCGGGTGTTGATGGGCACAGGAAGGACCCCGCCCAGCCCGGGGCTCGGGCCCGTGGGATCTGGAGTAGGAAGAGCCTGGCCACCATGGTTCCCAGGCGGCCCGAGGGCTTCCAGCCTGCACAGCCACCCTTTTGACAGACAGATTCTTGGGCCCCTCTGCCCTTTGCCATCTCCCAGGGTTGCACTCTGCTCACAGGGTCAACAGGTGGCTTCCCCCAGATGCTCAACTCCTGCAGCACAGGCGCACTGCAGCTTGCGGCATCATATCCGGATTTCCAGACCTCCGTCATCCCACCCTGTGGCTAGTCAACCTTCACCTAAGAAATATTTCTAGGGAGTTCCCGTCGTGGAGCAGTGGTTAACGAATCCGACTAGGAACCATGAGGTTGCGGGTTCGGTCCCTGCCCTTGCTCAGTGGGTTAACGATCCGGAATTGCTGTGAGCTGTGGTGTAGGTTGCAGACACGGCTCGGATCCCGCGTTGCTGTGGCTCTGGCGTAGGCCGGTGGCTATGGCTCCGATTCGACCCCTAGCCTGGGAGCCTCCATATGCCGCAGGGGTGGCCCAAGAAATAGCAAAAAGACAAAAAAAAAAAAAAAGAAAGAAAAGAAAGAAATATTTCTAGCCACTTCTCTCTGCCCAGCCCTTGAGGGTCTCCCAGAAGAAGAGCTGGACTCAGCCTTCACCAAAGAGTGATGCCCAGATTCTGGGCCTCTGATGATCATTTGTGTTCCTAACACTTTCACATCTCATCTTGTGACCCTTTAGGCGGTGGGGACAAGCAAGGGTCTTGCTCCCCCCATTTCATAGATAGGAAGGGGAAGGAAAGGCAGAGCATCGCACAGGGACTGGGTTCCTCGCGGGGACCTTGTACAGACGTGGTCACAGCAACCCCATGAGGCCTAAAGCAGGAATCCCACATGACGAAGAGGCTCCATGGCCCAGAGGGGACAAGGACTAGTCACAGCCACGACCAGAGTCAACACCAACTGTCAGCTTTCCCTGCACCATTAGTCCGGCTCAGTGCTTTGTATTAACTCATTTAATCCTCACGACACTGCAGGGAGTCCGGCCTCTTATTGCTCCTCTTAGACGGATGGGGAAACTAAGGCTCAGGGGGGTGAGGTGACTGGCCCCCCTGACGCAGAGCTTGTAAAGGATGATGGTGGGATTTGAGTCAGATCGTTTGAAACCTGAAGCCTAACCCTCCCCCCCTTTTTTTTTTCACTTTTCCTTTCCTTTTCTTTCTTTTTTTAAAAAAGTAAAGTATGGTTGATTTACAATGTTTCATCAAGTTCTGCTGTACAACACAGTGACCCAATCACACATACTCCCCTGTGCTGTACTGTAGGGTCCCATTGCCCATCCATTCCAATTATATCAGTGTGTATCTAACCCCTCCAAAATGCCCACCCATCCCACTCCCTCCCCTTTCCCCCTTGGGAACCCCAAGTCTACTCTCCTTAGCCATGATCTGTTTCCGTTTTTTGTTTTTTTTGTGTGTGTGTTTTATAAGATAGGATCATCTGTGCCATATTTTAGATTCCACAAATAAGTGCTATCATATGGTATTTGTCTTTTTCTTCCTGGCTTACTTCACTTAGTATGAGAGTCTTTAGTTCCATCCATGTTGTGGCAAATAGCATTACTTTGTCTTTTTTATGGCTGAGTAATATTCCATTGATTATATGTACCATATCTTCTTAATCTATTCATCTGGCGGTGGACATCTAGGCTGCTAACCCATTTTAACCCATTCCTGACAAGACTCAAACCCAGATATCTCTGCCCCAAAGCTCCCCAGCTGTGTGTGCTCAGGCTGCCTCTCCAGGCTCACAGTGGGAGGAGACGCCCAGGCTGCAGAAAAGGTGGCAGCAGAGCAGGGACCAGCCCCTGGGAGCCTTCTCCCAGCCAAGCACTCCCCAGCAGACTGTGGTGTGCCTAGGGCTGCACCAAAATTCCCCAGAGACCAGGGCTGAGCCAGAGTGGTCAGTGGCCAAGTGGTTCTCCCTGGCCCACCCGCCCAGCCCTCATGCCCAGGGATGGAGAGCATGGGGTCTTGTCATGTCTGGCAAATGGAAGCTGCCACTCCGAGGGGGCTTTGTTAGTTCAGAACCAGGAAGGGTTTTCTGTGGGAGGAGGGGAGAAGCTCATAGACCCAATCAGAGAACCCCCTAAACCAGCCAGCACTAGGTGGCTACAGACACAAACTCCAATCCCTCAATTCAGTGCGGCCACCTGGTCCTCGGCCAGCCCAATTTCTGCACTTGGAGAATAGAGGCAGCCTGCCCATTGCCTTGGTCCAGAGCCTCCTTCCACCCTGGCCAGGAAGCCCTGCCAGAAAAGCAGGGTGACATTGGTATCCCCAGAAAGCTGGGTGACCTTGGATAAGTCGTGTAACCTCCCCGAGCCTCATTCTATCATATGGGGCTCTTTGCACAGACCTTACATGTGGCTGTGAGGCTCGAGTGAGAGAAGTGTGCGCGGGGCTTGATTTTGCACATGGCACACGGTAGGAGCTCAGCTGTGTGCCCGCGTTATCTGCATCCCCAGTGGGGGCCTGATGCAGGCAGGGTTCTGTCACCAGGCACCTGGCCTCATGCTGGGCACTGGGAGGAAGAGGCCGGGGGTTGCGGGCGGGGGGGGGGTGGCTGCCTGGGAAGAGGGGGCGCCAGAGGCTCTGCTCCCCTCAGGGTGAGATGGGGAAACTGGCCCCGAGGGAGCGAGTGACTTGCCCAGGGTCACGCAGCAAGCCAGTGCCAGTCTCTGCCAACTTATGGGCCTCAGTGTTCTCACTGGTACAGTGGCTCCTCTCCTTGGCTGACCTTGAGAGGTCAGCTGGGAAGGAGAGGAAAGGGCTCTTGCCGGAAACGCAGAAGCTTCTTCCTGCTCTCCTTTGCGATCCTGGGTCCCAGGATCCAGAGCCGATGGTAAGGGACTATCTCAGGCCACCACATGAAGTGCCCCCACCCGGGGCTCTCTGGCTGAGGGCTGTGTGGGAGAACGGGCCGGCTCCCTGTCCACGCTCACCGGGACTGGTGGAGGGGCCGAGGGGCCGATGCCGCCCCGCGGCATTCATGAGCAGGGTGCCCTGATGTCCCCAGGAGGCTGGGGAGCGGCATGCCCCCCCCCCCGACTCCCAGAGCAGTGTGCATGCCTGTGACACACACTCCCACCCAGCTGGAAGCCCTGCAGCTGGGACAGTCGTGGCCACACAGAGCAATGAGGAACCTGGAGGCCGGGGGCCCAGCCTGAATGAGACAGAGAGACAGAGATGGAGCGAGACAGGCTCCCGCTCGTGCTCTGGCCCAGCCTGACGATCTGGGGGCCCCTTACCCAGGCTCAGCCTCACTTCCTCATGTATAAAGCGGGGACATTAACCCTTGCTTGGTGGGAGAGTTCACATGTGAGTTGAGGGGAGTGGACCTCCATACTATTAAAGAACTTTTTGGGAGCGCCCGTCGTGGCTCAGCGAGGGGCGCCCCCCGCCCCCGCCCCTGCCCCCCAGCCTTCACCTCTCTTGGCCTTTTGTTGTCCCTCAGTTCCATAGGGAGCCTGGATGGAAGGTCCAGAAGGCTTCCTCTTGCTCTTAAAGATCACCTGTCACCTCCGCGGCGGGGAAGGAAGGGCCCGGCAGGGTTGAGGAGGAGCAGCCACACAACATTAGAGGGTTGCCTGGGTCCCAGAAGTGAGATTCCGGGGTTCCCAGAAAGGCTGCCATGTCCAGTAAAGCCATCTGGAGCAGCCTGGAGCCGGGCCAGGCCGGCCGGGCTGGAGATGAATAGGGCTCCAGGGATGGGGCAGGGGGTAGCGGGTGGGGAAGGGTCTGTCACCCCCACCACGCGGGCGGGAGCCGGGCAGGCGGGAGGAGCTGAGTCTAAATAAATCACCAACACACGGGAGGGAGGAGAATTCCTCGAACAGGCGCCCTGGATTGTGGACATCAGGAGGGGGAGAGGTGGGGGGGGTCGTTCGTGGGACCCCGTTCCTCTCGGGCACCCCGGCCCTTCCCCCTCCTAAATATAGCAGGGGCTGTGAGTGTCTGAGGACCGGCCGCCTCCAGGGTGGGGGGAGCCTTGGTTGGGGGCCTCCGCTGCCCAGGCCCGGCCCCTTCATCCCTGCCGTGAGAAACTCAAAAAGCCCCGGGCCCGTCCGAGGGGAGAGAGGTGTTGAAAGCCGCATCCTGCTCCGAGGCCTGAGCCAAGGCCAGAGATGATATCATGCGCTCACCCCCACTCCCCGCGCTCCGCACCCCTGCCTGGGCCCAAGCTCCAGCTGCAGGGTAGGGGCTGTGCAGCTCCCAGCCTGGGAGGGGGCCTGGCCCCTGTCCCCCTGGACTCACTCCAAGCCTGAGAAAGCCCAAAGCGGCCCAGGCCAGGGTCAGGGTCCAGCCTGGGGAGGGGGCTGGGGAGTCCGAGGCCCGAGGTCTTGATCGGGTCAGGTGGGCTAGGGTTCAGCCCCGCCTCTCTCTTGACCTCAGTTTCCACATGTGGCAGGTGGGGTGGGGGACCCCCAGGTGGTCTCTAAGGGTGACTAAGTGCTCACGGGGCCTGGCCCGGGCGGGGGGTACAGGAGGCTGGCTCTGGGTCATGGGGTCCAGGCTTTGGCTGTGGCTCCTGGGGCAGGTTGGTGGCTGTTGGGTGGACAGGGGGATGGATGAGTGACTGGACGAGAAACAGCTCAGACCCGTAAATCTCACAATCCAAACACGACCAGGGACCAGGTCCAGAGGAAAGCATTTCCATTTCCTTGCACAGTAAGGATCTACCTCAAGAGCCTCGCACTTCACGTTTACAAAGGGCCTCCGCATGTGCCCACATCCCCTTGACCCTGGGAGGAAGGACAGGGTGGGGGGAGGGGCATGCCACCTGCGGCCGTGGGGGCAGCACTGGGCCATCTGCCCCAAGGCTTCCGCGCCCTCTGTCTCTGAGCTTCCTGGAGGCCCCAAGCTGCTAATGGGACAGGAGTGTCCCCTCTCCCGTGGATATAACACCCGGGTACAGGAGTCAACACAGGGGACTAAAGGCCCAGCCAGGACCAGAACTCAGGGGTCCGGCTGCCACCCAGCTGGAGCCAGCTGTGTGCCAGCTGCGGGAAACACAGGCGCATCCTTTGCTCTGAGCACAGGGCCTCTGTGCTGCCAGTGCCCTCAGAACCCCTACAAGGAGGTCAGATCCATGGCTAAAATCCTCCTTTGCTCAGGCTCGACACCCAGCTCTTCCCCTGCATTCGAAGTCCCTCATGCTTGGCTCCTGCCTGCCTGCGTGGCATGTCTGCCCGATGTCCGTGGCAGTGCTGGAGCCCCCACCATGGGCCAGACCAGAGAGGGAGGCCTTTCCCATGAGAAAGACTTTCAAGGAATTCCCACTGTGACTCAGCGTGTTAAGAACCCACATGGTGTCCATGAGGATGCGGGTTCAATCCCTGGCCTTGCTCAGTGGGTTAAGGGTCTGGCGTTGCTGCAAGCTGCAGCGTAGGTCACAGATGTGGCTCAGATCCATTGTTGCTGTGGCTGTGGTGTAGGCTGGCAGCTGCAGGTCTGATTCGACCCCTAGCCTGGGAACTTCTGTATGCCACAGGTACAGGCTGAAGAAAGAGAGAGAGAGAGAGAGGAAGGAAGGAAGAAAGAGGAGTTCCCGTCGTGGCGCAGCAGAAAGGAATCTGACTAGCATCCGTGATTACAAAGGTTCCATCCCTGGCCTCGCTCAGTGGGTTAAGAATCCGGCGTTGCCCTAAGCTGTGGTGTAGGTCACAGATACCGCTTAGATCTGGCGTTGCTGTGGCTGCGGTGTAGACTGGCGGCTACAGTTCCGATTCGACATCTAGCCTGGGAATCTCCACATGCCCCGGGTGCAGCCCTAAAAAGACAAAAAAAGAAAAAGAAAGAAAGAACTTCAACACCTGTAGCCTGAGATACTCCAGACTGCAGCCACCCCCTCCCTACAACACACATCTATTCTGGGGCCTGAAAATGCCTCATTGGGGGAATGGCTCTGTTCATTCACTTCCACTCTCAACAACCCCATCGCCAACTCCAATGCTCCCTGCCAGGCCCTGGGAGGGGTGGAGAGCCCGCTCTGGGTTGGGTAGACTACGGCCCTTACTGCTTAGGTAAGCTCGGCCCAGGCACCAACCTTCTCTGAGCCTCGGTTTCTTCATCTGTAACATGGACCGATGGTTCATAGCTCAGAGGATGCACGGTACTGCCAGAGCCAAAGGAAGGAGAGATGCGAATGTAATTCGCAAAGTGTAAAATGCGGCTCAGGACGCAGGTGAGATGGGAGGGAAGCGCTCAGGCGACGTCTAGGATCGCTCGGCGGTGGGGGACCTTCCTGCGCACAGGCCCAGAGGTGGACAACCTCCGTGTGGTCCTGGGAGGACCCACCACGGGGCACCTTGTTCTGAAGGGCACGGGGGGAGCTCTGAGGGGCCCCGCTGACTGCACCCTCCCAGGGATGACCCCGCGGCACTGGTCAGAGGTGCCTTGCCTGAGAGCAGGGAGAGGCCCCTTTCCTGTGAAATTCTCAACAGCCCCTCTGACCTCTCAGAAAACAGGCCAAAAAAAAAAAACCCCCCAAAAACCCCACAAAAAAACCAGAAACAAGAAGAAAACAGGCTCAGCGAGTGAAAAGCTTACCCTGAGTCACATGGCTACTTGGAGGGGGGGTCCAGGGGCAAACCAGGTCCGGATGTCACCCACTGGGACCGTCCCAGCTCTCTGGGGACCCTAGGAGCCCTCACCCCTGCCCCCAGGCCCCCAGGCCTCCGAGCCCAAACCCCTCCTCCTCAGCCCCCGGCCCCCGCCCACCCTGACTCCGAGGCCCAGGCAGGTGGCCAGGCGGGCGCCTGGAGGTGTGCGGGAGGCAGGATGGGCAGACAGGGCGTCTCCAGAGAAGAACCAGAAGCGGTGCTGAAAGGGCTTTGGAGGAGGCTGGTCTGGAGAACATGAGAAAGAATGATAATGGGAACCAGAGGCCCACGGATGGGGCTGCTCTGGGCTCATCCGGGCCGCTCACCCGTCGAGGTTCAGGCAGGAGGCTGAGGCCTGGCCGGGCGCACTGAGCATCTGGCCCCTTGGCCACTGCCCAGCCCTCTCCCCATCCTGGCCGGTCTCAGGCAGAGGGGCCGGGGGCAGCCGGGGCTGGGACACAAGACCCTGTGGGGCTTTGGGACAGGGCATCTCTGCTTCGGGAGAGTTTGTGGAGCTAAGAACTAAAGTCAAGGTTCAGACATGGCTCGGGATCAAGACCCGTAAAGGCATTCAGGGTCCTCTGCCAGGCAGGGAGCGGCGAGGCCCCGCTGTGTCCCTGGACCTTCACGACACGTGTTTCGTTTGTCCCTCACAGGAGCCTGGAGCTGAAACAGGCATCCCTGGTTTACAGATGGGGACATGGAAATTCAGAGATGCTGTCACTTGCCTGAGGTCACACAGACAACAAAGGACAGAGCGGGCACTTGAACTCAGGTCTGTGGATTTTAGGTCCGGGGGTTCCCACCACTGCCCTCTCACCTCCTCACCCCCACCCCGCGTTTCACAGGAAACGGGGGCTCTGCCCTGGCCTCAGCCAGGGGGGGCTGCAGGCATCAGGTTGTGGGTAGTGCCCTGAGCTGCGAGTGCCAGGGGCTTCTTTGGATCGGCAAAGCCCCCTCCCCCAGGTGCCCGTGGGAGTTACTGTCCCCAAGCCTGTCACTCCTGCTGTCCTTGGAGCTCACCCACTGGCTCCCTCTCTTTGCTCCCCAAAACCCTACCTCCCACAGCTCCTCAGGACCAAGAGGAGCAAATAAAGCCCCGGTGAGGACTTGAATGCCCAGCTCTGCCCCAAGGGCAATGGGGAGCCACAGAAGGGTATGGAGCAGGAAGGGATGGGGTAGAACTGAGCTGGAGACAGATTTCCTGAGAAGCTAATGCAGCTGGAGCTTCTGGCCCTGCACTGGCTCGAGCTTCTTTCGAGGCCGGGTTGGGGGTGGGACGGCGGCACTAACGATGTGTTCACAGGATTATACGTTTGTGAAAATTGCAAAAATACAATGTTTAAACTCCAGCTGGTTAAGACCTCTGCGTCTCCCCCCTTTGACTCGCACAGCGCTGCTTCCTCTGGAGTGGTGGCTATTGATATTTTTAGAAGTCTGCCAGAGGGGAAGCGAGTTAAGCTTGAGTTTCCCTTGGGTCTAGGGCTGTGGATGGATACGTCAGACCTCTGTGAGTGCTGACCATCCCAGCTGCTTCCGGGATTCTCCCATGGCCCACAGAAACGCCGGATGGTTAACCCACTGAGCAAGGGCAGGGACCGAACCCGCAACCTCATGGTTCCTAGTCGGATTCGTTAACCACTGCGCCACGACGGGAACTCCCCGCGTATTTATCAATTCCAATTTTCTTTTTCCCTTACTATAGATCTGATACCTTAATACCCTTTAGCTTGAAGAGTTTCCTTTAGCATTTCTTGTCATGAAGGACCCCCGGTGATAAATTACCTCTTCAGTTATTGATCTTAAAATGTCTTCTTTCTTTTTCATTTTTGGAGGGTGGCATACATATAGGATTACTGGTGACAGTTTTTTCTTTCAGCCCTTTGAATGTGTTATTCCAATATCTTCCAACCTCCACGGTTTCTGATGAGAAATCAGCCGTTAATTGTATCATGGTTCTTCTGTATGTGAGGTGTCTTTCTTTTCTTTTATAATGTCAGCTTTCAAGATTATCTCTTTATCTTTGGCTTTCATCAGCTTGGCTGTTCTGTGCTTACAAGTGATTTTCTTTGTGTTTTCCTGTTTGGGTTTTGTTGAGATTCTTAGCTCTTGATGTTAGTTTTTCACCAAATTTGTTTTTTTTTAAAAAACTAGCATGTATTCAAGTACCTTTTACTGCCTTTTTATTGCTCTCTTCTCTCCTTCTGTCATTCCTATTACACAAGTTTTGGACTTCTTGATACTATCCCTCAGGTCTCCAAGGCTCCATTCATTTTTCAAAATTTTCTCCTTTCAGATTAAGTGAGTCCTGGTAATCTACCTTCAGGGTCAGTGGTTCTTTTATTCTGCCATCTCCAATCTATTTTTGAGCTCAGCCAGTGATTTTTTTTCATTTCAAGTATTATATTTTCAGCTTTGTAATTTCCATTTAGTTTTTTTAAAAATATATAATTTCTATTCCTCTGTTGAGATTCCCTTTCTCTTCACACATTAAAACTTTTTCCTTCATTTTTTTCAATTGCTCAATGAATTTTATTACATTTATAGGTGTACAACAATCATCACAACCAAATTTTATAGTATTTCCACCCCAAACCCTCAGTGCATCTCCCCAGCCCCCCAACCTGTCTCATTTGGAAACCATAAGTTTTTCAAAGTCTGTGAGTCAGTATCTGTTCTGCAAAGAAGTTCATCGTGTCCTTTTTTAAGATTCCACATGTAAGTGATAGCATTTGATGTTGGTGTCTCATTGTCTGACTGACTTCACTTAGCATGATAATTTCAATTGCTGCAAATGCTGTTATTTCTTTCCTTTTCATGGCTGGGTAATATTCCACTGTGTGTATGTACCACATCTTCCTGATCCATTCCTCTGTCGATGGACATTTAGGTTGTTTCCATGTCTTGGCTATTGTATACAGTGCTGCAATGAACATTGGAGTACATGTGCCTTTTCAAGTCATGGTTTTCTCTGGATAGATGCCCAGGAGTGGGATCGCTGGACTAAATGGTAATTCTATTTTTAGTTTTCTGAGGAATCTCCATGCTGTTTTCCATAGTGGTTGCGCCAATTTACACTCCCACCAACAAAACCCACTTTTTCCTTTAAATCTTGGAACATATTTTGCTTGTACTGTATGTATACAACCTGCCATGAAACCTGTTTGTGAAATCCAATATCTATGCCCCACTCAGAATCAGATGCTAGTTTGCCTTTTTTTTTCTGAGTATGGATCCTATTTTCCTGTTTCTTTGTAGTCTAAAAACTGCAGTAAATCTGGGTTCTGTTGTGTTCTCCTGATGATTTCTGGAGTTTGTTCTGGTAGGCAGTTAATTTGCCTAGATGCAAACGATAAACCCTCCTCCACAAAGTGCAGCAGATGCCATCTCTGCTCAGTTCCTACAGCAGCTTCTTCTCTGCCTCCTCTCCCTCCCCCCACCCTTCTTTTTTAGCCTTACTTCCAGGGATCCCCCTGCACCTTTGTATGTGGCAGTCATCCAAGGATGTGGGTGATATCTGTTACAACAATACATAACTTAGATTTGGGTGCTCACTTTTCTGGGGTCCCCTTGTTTCTGTGGACTGTCCCCTAAATTTCCAGCTGCTCTGCCAGTCTTGGGCTCTATCCTCAGACACCTCAGGCCAGCACGATTGATTTTAGTTTTCTTCTCTGTGCGCTGCACACAGCTTGGGAAATTCACTCCGTTTTCTTCTAAGCAGCACATTTGCATAGCTTCCCAGCCTAGCACAGCTCTGTCTTTGAGGGGTAGCTTCCCCTCTGATTCCTGACCTCTTCGTCCCTCCAGCATCCGGCTAAAGATATGGACAGAGTTTATGCTCAGATTTGGGGTCTTAGGCCTTCTGCAATTCTCTCTCTTCCAGAATTTCCCCCTTAAACGTAAATAAACCTGTTCCTACAGTTCTGAATTCCACGCTCTGCAACCTGAATGTGGCGAGGTTGTCGTTTTTGACCTGCTATGGCCATGGGGGTTTGGGGGCACCATCCTAATTCTTCCCTCTTCCAGGTGTGGTTTTTTAAGAGTAAACGCTCCTCTGGCTTCTGTTTTCAGCCACTTTCCAGGGGCTGTACATAACTGTTTCAAAATTTTGTCCAGATTTCATAACTGTTATCGGCAGGACGGTTCATGCGATTACTTCATACTGTCACCACGACAGAAAGTTCTCCTCTGCGTTCTTTTCAAAACATGCACTAGGGCATGTCACTCTCCATGCTCGAGACCCTTCAAAGATTTCTCACTGCATTTAAGATTAAGTACCAAATCCCGAGTAAGACCCAGGACACCATACCGAAAGTCGTGGTCACGGATAGACACGTTTAAGGTTCAAAATTCCTGCAGCTCCCCTAAGGTGGAAAGCCTATTTTCACTTATTGCCTAAAGAAGTCTGTACCAGAGTGGGATTTCCCCGTCTCCATCCCCTTCCTGGGGCTTGGCACACACTGAAGCCAGAAAACAGAGGGGGCATGGGGGAATGCAGCCAAGGTGAAGTGAGAGACAGAAATTCTTTTGGCACAGCGACGATGCTTAGAGAGGCCACATTTGGGCGCTGCAAACAATCAGGCTCTCTGGTGGAAGGTCTGCCAGCAGGATCCAAAGCCCCTTCCCTTCTGCTCAGGCCTTGGGGTGGGGGGGTGGGGAGAAGAAAAGGTGGAACTCAAAGGGGGAGGGAAGCCAAGGAATTCAAAGAACCCACGGAAACAACAGGGAGGGAGAGGGTCTAGAAGAAAGGCCTGGCCACAGCGGGCACTCGAGGTCTAGAACAGAGGTCAAGGTTGGGAGCAGGTAAATGCAGCCTTCCCACAATCTACCCTAACCCCTGTTTAGTGGGAGGTGGGAGGTGTGTTTGAACCACCAAAACTGTTCAGTATAGACCGTTCCAACCTTCCATTTTTACCTTCAAAACATGCGACAAACAAAAAGCTAAATATAAACAAATGTTTCTAGCTCTCCTACAATCATGAAACCAAAACAAGTTTACGAAAAATCACACAAAACTACAAAGCCAGTTAAATTCATACGAGCAAGATTCATCTAATGGCTGATGTTTTGCTAAAACTGAACCACCCCCGTCCCGTGACTCTGGCGCTACTGCCCCGTTGCAGGTCCTGTAGCCGCAAACACACCCACACACCACGGACGGCTCCCTTCTCCCTCCGCTTCTCTCCCCTGGCCTTCTGGGATTCCTTTGCTTGGGGCGCCTGCCCTTAGACTCCCCTCAGCAGGAACGTATGTCCAGCCGGCCTCCTCTGTCCCTGCTCCAGGGCAGTGAGGGCTGTGTCGCCTTCAGCTAGGCAGGTTTCACTCCTTCCGCACCTTCCCTTTGCCCCACCATTTTCTGATCGGAGTTCCCGTTGTGGCCCAGGGGAAACCATGGGGTTTCGGGTTCGATCCCTGGTCTTGCTCAGCGGATTAAGGATCCGGCGTTGCCCTGAGCTGAGGTGTAGGTCACAGATGTGGCTTGGATCCTGCATTGCTGTGCCTGTGGGGTAGGCTGGCAGCTGTAGTTCCGACTGGACCCCTAGCCTGGGACCCTCCATATGCCATGGGTGTGGCCCTAAAAAGCAAAAACAAACAAACAAAACGGATCTGACCCGAGCCTGGAGCCTGGGGAAATCTGAGTGTCCAGCCATTATAAATGTATGTATTGCCATGGAGGGGAGAAGGATGCATGCAGATGCTGAGGTAGCAGTGTTCTCCCACCTCTGAAAAAAGGGAGTTGAAATTTGAAGAGCTGCAGAGGGGCTATTCGGAAGGGGGCGGAGCCAGACCCCAAAAGATTGGGGCCCTGCTCCCTTGTCCCTACCCCCCCACATCCCGTCTGGGGTCTGCGCAGAAGGTAGTTTCTGGCCAGTTAGAGACAAGGGACCCAACTGACCAGCATCTGCCAGGGTGACCGAGGCAAGGCTTCCTAGGAGCTCCGTGCCCCTTAGGGTGCTGGGCAGCAGCAGGCAGAGGGGAGAGATCCAGGCTGCTCCCTGAGGCATCCGCACAGAGCGGGCAGGGAAGGGGGTCTGAGTCCCCGAGGAAGCTGTGCCGGGCTGAGCGGGTCCAGGCTCAGGGAAGGACAGCGCAGGGGTGAGGCTCTGGGGACCAGAACCATAGGGGCCAGTACGCCGCATCCAAATGAGCCAGAGAGACTTGTCAGAAGCCCTGGGGCCACGCGGGTGAAGAGTGGGGTCAGGGAGGACCTGAGAATTGGAACACTTGCCCCAAAGAAGATTATGTTTTAACCAGAAATGACTGAGTTGCCTTAAAGAGGTAAGACCAGGAGTGTCCTGCCTGTGGCTGAGAAGGGCTTTCGTGAGCTTAGTTGAAGACCGCTGTGGGGACATAAAGTCACATCTCTCTACAACCAGGCTGCACATGAAAACCTGCCGTCCACAGTAGAATTTCCTGTGCCGGTGGGTTGGACCACACAAGTGCGGGGGCCAGCACTGAAGTCGAGCCCTAAGGGGGCCCGCCAGAGGGGTCAGGATGTACTTATATATAAAAAAAAAAAATCAACACTGCAATGCAAATATAACTAGAAGAAAACAAGGCTGGGCGTGTGTGGGGGGGTGTTGTCTGTGGACCCAGTTTGCCCACGGTCCACCTCTCTAGTCTCATGGTTGTCACTCTCTACTCCAGCCTCACCGGTCCCCTTGGAGTCCCTCGCTTTGCATATGCTGTTCCCTTGGGCTGGAATGGGCTCACTGTGGCTTCAAATCTGTCTAAATTTCACTTCCCCAAGGAGGCTGGTCTGAGATCCCGGGGCAAAGGGGCTCCCTGGTGTCAGACTCCCTGGGTCACTTGTGTTTTTTTTTCTGAGCACCGCCCCGCGATTTGCTCAGCCAGTGCCGACCAATAGGGGGCGCCCGATCAATGCTAAATGAATGAATGCATGCAGGCAGCTGCAGCGGGGAGCTGCCACCGGCAGCTGGGATGCAAGGGAGAGAAAGGACTCCAAGGTTCTGGTTTCAAGTCCTAGCTCTGTCACGTGTTAGCTCTGGGAACTTGGCTGTGACACTGACTTCTCTGGGCCCCGACTGCTTCCTCCGTAAAATGGGCTCTCGACTGACTAACCCTGGTCGAGCAAACTTCCCTGATCACTGGTTGTGACTTATAAGGGGCCCGCCCTCTGCCTGCTGGGGGTGACAGGGAAATAGATGCTTAGAGGAAATGGAAGTGCAGCTGTGGGAGCCCAAGGCTGGAGGTGGAGATGGATACAGGGAAGATGGGGCGGGGGGCGGTGCTCAAAGAGAAAAGGACCTGGCTGAACTGTGGCTTGTAGACAGAGGTCTGCTTTGCTGTGGGTTAGGTGAAGGCATTCTAGGCTGAGATCCCCATGGCAATGGCCCTGAGGCATGTGGGAGCTGGAGTTTCCTGGTACTGGCTAGAGGCACCAGGGAGGGTGACGGATCCCCAGTTACCCACCCCTCACCCCCCATGGCCAGTCTTGTTTTGTAAACCCCCACTGCGCTGTCCACCTCCAACCCGGACAAATGCATTTCATCTGGAAATGTTTCTGTGTGCATCTCTAAGAGACACAGACGTCAAGAAAACAATTACATTATTTTTTCCTGGTACTATTATCACAACTAAAAAAAGAGAAACCCTTAATAATAATTAAATATTTCATCAGTGTTTACTTTTTCTCTTTCTTTCTCTCTCTCTCTCTTTTTTTTTTTTTTTTTGCTTTTTAGGGCCGCACTTACAGCATATGGAAGTTCCCAGGCTAGGGCTTGAATCGGAGCTGCAGCTGCTGACCTGCACCACAGCCACAGCAACTCGGGATCTGAGCTGAGTCTGCGACCTACACCACAGCTCACGACAATGCCGGATCCTTAACCCACTGAGTGAGGCCAGGGATCGAACCCTCATCCTCATGGATACTAGTTGGGTTCTTAAGCTAATCCACTAAGCCACAGTGGAAACTCTTTTTTTTGTTTGTGTGTGTGTGTATGTTTTGAGGGTCCCTTAATTTTTTTCAGGTTATTTACAGGAACCAAATGATCCATAATGGGATTGATTGATATGCCTATTGAGTCTCTTTTCAGTAAGTTTTCCTCTCCTTCTTTCCATTTTCTCTTGCAGTATATTTATTGAAGAAACCGATCCTTTGTCTTGCAGAGTTTCCTTCCCACTGTCTAGATTTGGCTGCTTGCATTTTCCAGGTGTCAACATGCTCACTTGCTCTCTGATTTTCCTGTAAATTAGTAGTTAAAGCTAGAGTTGTCCTGACCAATAGCAAGATAATGTGAGCCACAAACACAGGTCATATGAGCAGTTTAAAATTTTCCAGTAGTCACATTTTAAGAAGTAAAAGAAACTGATGAAATTAGTGACAGCGATCTATTTTGCTTAAAGTAATATATCCAAAGTATCATCATTCCAACATGCAACCAATACAGAAATTCTTAATATACATTTACATTCTATTTTTGTATTAAGTCTCTGAAATTCAGTGTGTATTTTACACTTACAGCGCCTTTCAATTTGAAGTAACCACTTTTCAGCTCCTACCTAACAGCCATTCAAGGCCAGGGTCAACCGTACGGGACATCACAGACAGAGCCTGATCACACCTAGGGTCCGCCTGTTGCCAAGAACACCTCATTCATGGGTCTTGTGCTTTCATTAGGAGGCATAAAATGCCTCGTATTCTCCCTTCTTGTGATATTAGCAGCTGCTGCTGCTCATTGTCTGAGACGCAGTCGATTCATTAGAATTGCAAGGTGGTGACCGGCTAATTCTGTCATCCCGCCTGAATTTTATTTCACTTGCCATGTGTCTCTAAGAGAAGCATTCCCTCATCAAGCGTTGGTTACCTCGTACGTGTTTGAGGCTTTCTGGTCTTTAGCAGTTCCTGGGAGGGTTAGAGCCACGTGTAGGAGGGTCACTGGGTTTGCAGTGTGGCCAATGGGTCAGAAGGGAAGAAGGGAGCCGGAGGGAGCCAGGGTGGAGGTGACTGCGGTGCAGGTGGCAACCCCAGCCATGACCAACCCCCGGGGGCAGCCGGCCAATACCTGCCCCTAAGCCTCAGGAGTCTCCTTGCAAAGGTCAGTGAGTGCCTGCCCCTTCCCTCTTCCCCGCGCCCGACAACAGCCAGGTATCCTTTCTGCCCTGGCCTGTGTCCTGGGCATGGAAGTCAAGGCAGCTGGGAAGGAAAAGGGCCTGGTCCCAAGGTCAGCGAGCTTGGAGACCTCAGTGGGCGTGAGTAAAAGCTCAGAGACCACCTGCAGGTAAAGTGGCCTGGGGGACCCGGTGGGGGTGGGAGGAGGCAGGGGGCTCGGGGTGTTCCCCACATCACAGCCACCAAGAGTGCTGAGTCCCTCACCCAAAGGGCACTGTGCATGCACACAGCGAGTCTGGTTTCTTTAAGGAATAAGGTGCGCCTTTTTTTTTTTTTTTTTTTGGTCTTTGTGTCTTTTCTGGCCCATATCCGAGGCATATAGAGGTTCCCAGGCTAGGGGTCTAATCAGAGCTGTAGCTGCTGGCCTGTGCCAGAGCCACAGCAACTCGGGATCCGAGCCGCATCTGTGACCTACACCGCAGCTCACGGCAATGCCAGATCCTTAACCCACTGAGCGAGGCCAGGGATTGAACCTGCAACCTCATAGTTCCTAGTTGGATTCGTTTCCGCTGTGCCATGACGGGAGCTCCCCATAAGGTGCTCCTTTTAAGCAAAGTAAAAACTTTCTTCGGAGCTCCCTGCTGGCCTGTAATTTAACGGGGCCTGAGAGAAAGACCTTCAGGAGAACTATGTTCCATTCAAAACGAAGAGCATCTGCGCCCGCCTCGCTCCCCTCTGTAGTTTTGGGCTGGGGCCTGGCCGGCTACAGCTCTTTCCCCACTAGCTGTCTTTGTCATTTTTATCTAGACTCATGGCCATTCTTTCTCCGGACTCCGACACTGCCAGTCTCTGAACCAGCGTGGAGTTATTTTGTAGACATGTATTTTTAAAAATTCATTTAAAATCCACAAGGCCGAGCTGTCTACCTACAAAACTGTAATTAGGTGCGCTAAGAGGGGAAAAAAAGGAAAAAAAAAAAGAAAGGGAAAGAAAGCTTTTATCTACTTGGAGCAAAACTAAGGGCTCTGGGCAGCAGGTCAGCGCTCAGGGAGGCGGCCAGAAGCTGCGTGAGAACAAGTATGGATGAGGTGCCTAAATAAACTCATCTGCCGGGTGTTTAAAAAAACCCACAAAAATTAAGCTGCTAATTAGGCTTATAGACCATGTCTCAACACTGTGTCCATGCCACCCACAAAAGCACCTTGAAACACTTGACATTTGTTTAAAACTTAATTTTTCAAAAGAGCAGTTTCAGCCCCGACACATTCTTTTTTTTTTTCAGTCTTTTTAGAGCTGCACCTGTGGCACATGGAGGTTCCCAGGCTAGGGGTCGAATCGGAGCTGTAGCCGCCGGCCTACACCACAGCCACGGCAACACCGGATCCTTAACCCACTGAGCGAGGCCAGGGATTGAACCTGCATCCTCATGGTTCCTAGTCGGATTCGTTTCCGCTGCGCCATGACAGGAACTCCAGCCCTGACACATTCTTAACGTGTGCAGAAGTGAATACCCGCGTTGCACAGCCCGAGGTACATGATACAAGCAACCCTTGCTGAACTACGAATTCCTCCCAGTGTGCACGGTGCTTCGTGAAGATCAGGAAGTAGATCATAAATACACTTAGTGTTTCCTACACGCCAGGCCACGGGGGGCGGGGCTGGGAGGAGGGGCGGGGCTGTCACTCGTACCTGACAGATGAAGAGCCAGAGTCAGACAAATTATGTGACTGCGCCCAAGTGCTAGGACAGGAAATGGTGATGACAGTTCCACGCTGCCTCTCCGTCACCAGGTGCGGTGAACATGCACAGGACAAAAGACAGACATTGATGGCGTGGGCCCCATACAAACATAATGGCAAGGGCAGAATTCCCTCTGATTCTTTACAGATTAAGAAATAAGGGGTCTCCAGAATTCCCTTCGTGGCTCAGGGGTTAAGCAACCCAACGAGGATCCATGAGGACTCGGGTTTGATGCCTGGCCTCGCTCAGTGGGTTAAGCATCTGGTGTTGCCATGAGCTGTGGTGTAGGTCACAGACACGGCTTGGATCTGGCACTGCTGTGGCTGTGGGGTAGGCCGACAGCTGTAGCTCCGAATCGACCCCTAGCCAGGGAACCTCCACATGCCACAGACGAGGCTCTAAAAAGTGCACACACACACACACACACAAAGGAAAAAGAAAAAGGGGTCCTTAAGAGTTCAATGACTTGACCAGGGTCACAACTTCCAAGCGGCTGAGTTGGGGCCTTGGAATGTAGCCTCTAAAGCAGAGATGCTGGCGGTACTTTGAATCCCACAGTAAAAATCAGGTTCCTTATTCAATATTTACACCAAAACTACTAGGGACACAAAGATGAACCTCTTTTTCGGACACAGACTTTTTTTCCCTAAACAAAATAGTACAAAAGAAGATTAAGAAGAGTATCACTCGAGTCCAGCCTCCACCTGGCTGCTCATCAGAATTCCCTTCTAACCAAGTCACTCTGGCGCTTGACAGCCTGGAAAGCTTTAAATCACTCATCAGCGCATATGCATCCAAGTCTCCTCCCCGGCCCCTCAGGTCCTTCCCTTCGGGCTTGCCATTCAATTTCTCCTCTCGCTTTTCTTCACATCCTTTAGGGCCCAAGCGAAGCCCACAAACGCACATGAGCCCCTGCCTTGCCTCTGAGCCTTTGCCCATGCTGTTCCCTCCATCTGTGAGGTGCAATCTTAGGCATCTTTCATCTGCATCAGCCCCGTGACCCTCTCCTGATCTCGGAGTCAGAATGGCTTTCTCTGCGTTCTGTAGCATCGCTATGCATCTCTCCATCAGAGAATTTATCACACTGAATTACAGTTAATCTTCATCGAACCTCGTCAGCCCAGACCCTCGCAAAGAGGGAGACAGAGAGCTGGCTCCCTAAATGTGGACGGGCCAGCTGACTGTTTAAAAACAAGGTTTTCATAGTTAACTCAGCTTCGCTATGAAATTCAAAACAACGAAGAAGACAGGACTCAAACACAGCAGGGAAATAACATACACTTTTACTCTCAAAATAAATACTAATCAATTTTATTTTATAAATACAGATGCTGAGTTTTCTTCCAATTACCAACAGATCAGTTTCACATGCCATTCGTTCTTGGTGGTGGTTTAAAAAATTATTTAAATAACTGGTTAGGTCAGGATAAATGGGCACCATTAGAACGGCTAAAAAAATATAGCTTGGATACAATCTTCCAAAACTAATATTCTGGGGGGGGAGGGGTTGGAAAAAAATCTCTGGAATTTTTAAAGTGGGTAAAGGGGAAGTGAAGAGAGAGAAAACACCATCAAATATTCATCTGATAATATTTGCCGGCTGTTCAAAGTGTCTCAGCTACATGAAAACCGAAAGGGCTCGCAGTTCAGAAGTGGAGAGCCCTGAGTTTTCACTTCGTCTTAGATCTCTGAAGCACATTTTATTTTTTCTAGTGACGTATAAGACTAATCAAAACGACCAGGAGGAGATGACACCTCACCCCCTATTTTGGCTACGGCCACTTTAAAGAGAGGCACACCGAATACTGCAGCTTTGGAAAACGTTGAAGAGTTATTCGTGGAGAAGGCAACACAGTAGCTTCTACCCGTGCATGGCAGAGACGGCAGACATCAAACAAATTCAACGAAACCCCCAAACCGAAACTAAACAACCCCCCAAACCTAAGAGATGTTTTGAGGCGAAACATCACTGGATGCGGCGTGGGCCGGGCCAACGTGTAGGTACTTCTCCATCAGGTCTGGGCCACCGGACCGCATGCAATGCTGGGGTTTCGTGCTACGGGCGGGGGGAAGCTGTGAACCCCAGAATCAGGGAGCCCACAAACGGGAGGCTGTGTGGAACCTGAGCTGGCCTGAGCTGCCCCCTGGAACTGCGGGCGCTCCCATCCATGGTCCCTCTGGATGCCATGAGCCGGGCTGCAGGGCCTGCGCCTGAATGCACCTCGTCTTTGACTTCGGTGTGAAGTTTAAAGTTCTCTCAGAGTTCCCGTCGTGGCTCAGTCGTTTAACGAATCGGACTAGGAACGATGAGGTTGCGGGTTCCATCCCTGGCCTCGCTCAGTGGATTAAGGATCCGGTGTTGCCGTGGGCTGTGGTGTAGGCAGGTGGCTACAGCTCCGATTCGACCCCTAGCCTGGGAACCTCCACATGCTGTGGGTGCGGTCCCAGAAAAGACAAAAAATAAAGTTCTCTCTCAAATCTGGGGGAGTCACGAATCACATGCGATTCACTGTCCATTGCTCCATACTAACACGGTCCCTCAAAAGCTCTTTTTGGGGGGGGGGGCGGAGGGCTGCAAGGGGGTTGATGTCACTTCCCCAGTGCCCAGTCCGACGTACATCCGAGCCCATGTCTCTCTCTACCCTCGTTGACTCTACACTGCAAAGAGGCCATGACTCCACAGATGGCCTCTGGTCCAGGTTTAGAGGCGTTCCACCTCTTTACGAGGAATAAGATGGATTTCTTCAGCTCAAGTTAAAGCTTTTAATTGCTTGCAGGTTGGGTCGGTCTGTCTCGAGATGATGCTGTGAACTCTACATGAAACACAACAACGTGAGCTATTCCACTTAACAACACAGCCCTGTATTAAAATTGAGCCCAGGAAAGCTTGGCTAAAATACGAAAATGATGTGAGACCCATGAGCTAAGTTGTTACGGAGGACAGGTGAGCTACGGCAGAGTACACCTGTGCAGGTGTGGGGCTGTACACAATATGTAAACTCAGATGACGTCAACAAGGTTAAACACAGCCACAGGGTTGGTTCAGGCGCGTCCTGTCATGATGTAACATATGGAGATGCAGGTTTGAGAGGAATTTCAAAGCTGGGAGGGAAAAAAAAAATCAGGTCGAGTGAAGTAAACTCCATTTTTATTCTTCTATATAATACATGGATATATGCATAAAATTTCCTTAAAGAGCTTGCAACCCTGAGGCGATGTCCTTGGGTATATAAAGTATAGAGCAATAGCAAATGAAATCAGAGCTCCAGGAAGGAAAATGGACTTAGAAACATAATTTAATATTTATGCAATTGCACACATACCAATAGAATTCTATGCCTCATCTAGTCTCTTAATCCAACTACCTCAACTGCCTTGCAGTTTGCACATTGGACAGGCTGACTCTACATAAATTTCATCATATACAAGGCCTTCCTTTCCGAATGAAATTTAATAAATTAACGTGGGATGTACATGTAGGGATTTCTCTAGGGTGACTGCATGGCCAGAAAGCAGGCCCAGTTTTTGACCCCAGCAGCTGCCCATGTAAGAACTTTGGCCTCCAAAGGGACCTGAATGCCACCCGACTCCTGTAAGCTGGGGGTCCTTGAGGGTCCCCTGGCATCCGCCAGAGGTGAGGCTTTTTCCATATAATGAGGGGCGCATCAGGAGGGGGGGCTGACTAGAAGAGGGGAGGTCGCGGCGGCTGCTTTCAAGAACCAAGGACTCTGACGCCCTCCGCTGTCGGGATGCACAACGCATCGGCCGTGAGGATGGGGGCACAGCGAGGTGGACGGTGGGGCCTGGGGACAGGGCCTGAAGCTTGGGTGTAAGGAGACCATTGTGCTTCTTGCTCATCAACTTAATGGATGGCCAAAGAGCCTTCAGGAAACGGTGGAGCCCCTCTGCCGAATATTCAATTTCCCCAAAGGTTCAAAACCGGTGAAGGGCGAGGGCAAATGCTTAGGAGAATCTAAAGGCAAGTTCATCATATTACTTATATATTATCATCTTCCCTCTGAGGATAACATAGACGTGTGCATAAAAAAGCAGACAAGTGCCTATAAGGTGACAAAAGCCAGAGAGGGACTCCTGCCTGGAAACCAGCATCAGGCCTGCAAAGCAAAAGCTCGCTTCGTCTGGCCCACTGACGGGCAACGAGCCGGAGGGCCTCCTCCACTCGCACCGTCTGTTTTGCTGAGGCCTGTCCGCCGGGAATCGGCCATTTGTGTCGTCGGTGTTACAAAGGCCAACAGTGCAGCTTTATCCTCATGTCAGGCGGCCGCGGTCCTGGTCCCCCCTGCCTGTCCACTCGCTCGCTTGCTCGCTTCACTTATCAGAACTCCTGCGAGGCCGACGGAAGCTGGATACGTTCTCGTTCAGGGCATAGATCCTTCGGGAGAACTCCTCGAATTCTCCCAGCACCTGTTCGTCGCACTCCACGGCCACGGCGCTGTCCACGGGGATGCAGCTAAAGGCTTCCAGCTGATCGCCGGCGGTGAAGCCCGTGGCCTCCAGCCCGATGATCTCCTCCGCCTGCTCCACGGTACAGCGGAGCTCGGCTTCGGACCCGGGGCGGAAGCCCCCGGGGAGCGGGGCGCTGGAGCAGCCGGCCTGCTCGCCGGGCAGGAGGGTGCCGTTCACGGTGGCCGGAGGCCCCGGGAGGGCCGGGCCCTGCTCCTGGCTCGGGTTCACACGCGCGTGGCCTCCGTGCAGGCTGGTGCCCAGATCCACCCCTTTCTTCTTGGTTTCTTTGGAGAAGTCCAACGAGGTGTCCAAGGAGGAAGACAGAGACGCCGTGTTCCTCTCGGCTTCGCCCTCGGGGGGGCCGCCGGCCACCGGCTGGGCCACTGCGGAGCTGTAACTGGGAGGAGGGGTTTTGTACTGGAGTCTCTCATTCTCGGAGCTGGCCCGTTTCCGGTGTCCCTTGTCCGGTGAAGGGATGGCCCCAGAGAAGCCTACGTCTGCACCCCCAAACATGGAGCTTTGTCGCTTTGGAACAGGGATCGCGCTGGAGGTGTGATGTCTGTCGCTAGAAGACAAACAAAAACGAGAAGTTACTTTCCGCTTCAGACCTCGGCTTAAGCCTTCTGGATCCAGAGACAGGAAGCGACGCCTTTGGGCTGGAGAGAACACCAACTGCTAAGACTCACTCTTAGCATTAACTGTCGTGTCCAAATGCAAGAACCAACATAAAGTAGTCTGGGTTCAACTTTGGGAGCTTCTTTCAAGAAAGACACAAGACATACTGACACATACCAGAGGCAAATACCCAGGGCAGGACGGGGCTAGAGACCTGGTCGTATGCGGAGGCGTCGAGGCAACTGGAAAGGCTGGTTCTGGAAAGAATATTCTATGCGGACGTGACCAACTTCATGTGCCAGAAGGGCTACTGATGATCTTATTGGTGTTTTTAAGGCTCAAGTCTTATTTTACCTCATCAAGCGGGGACCCTCCCTGGGCAGAGAAGGTCAATGACTTGCCCTTGGTAACCTCAGCGATGCAGGGAGACGCTGGACTAAAACCCATGACTTGAGGATTGGCTTTGCCAATCCCAAATGCCAATCACCTTCCCTTAGGTAACTGGCAGAGAGAGGACCAAGGAGAGGGGGGTGTGTGTTTATGCTGAATAAAAAATTAACTTGGGAAATGACCTCTTCTTTATAATGCTAGTCACACACATTTGACCATACTTGGTTTTCAGGACCTTCTTTTTTCTTTCATTTTTTAAATTTTTACAGCTGCACCTGCGGCACATGGATGTTCCCGGGCTAGGAGTCTAACTGGAGCTGCAGCTGCAGCCTACGCCACAGCCACGGCCATGGCCATGGCCACAGTGGATCCACGCTGCACCTGCAACCTACCGCAGCTCGCAGCACGGTCGGATTCTTAACCCAGTGAGCGAGGCCTGGGATCGAGCCTGCATCCTCACGGACTCCATGTCAGGTTCTTAACCTGCTGAGCCACAATGGGAACTCCTTCAGTACCTAAGTTTTGAATTTGAGTTACGTTTCAGGAAGATACCTTGGGCCAGCAATAATAACGACTGTTGGGCTACCCAAAGCATTTTAGTTTCAGAAGTAATTTCATATGCATCGTTTCCCTTGGTCCTCACAAAAACCCTGTTGAGAAAGCAGGGTTTACATTATTGCTCTAAAGCCTGCAATGATAAATAATAATTAGATAATGGAAAGAGCGTATCCAGAGCCTGGAAGTGATGGCTGTGTTACACACTGTGCTAGGTAAGCCACCCCCAGAGTAAGTACTGATCCCAGCTCCAGACATCCTACTTGATTGGCTGAAGCCGGTCAGCTTCAATGTAACCATGTGAACAGACTGGGTCCAGAGACAGAAGGACGTGCAAACACAAGATCCACCTACTTGTGTTCTTCCGATGAGGAAACACACTCAGAAAAGCAGCTCGCAAAAAGGCCACAACCAGGCAGGAGCAGAGGTTGGACTTGAGACAACACCCACCCACCAAAGAGCTACCCCATGTGGGTGTAGACACACGGAGCCGACCCCGCCTTCGAGGAGCTTCTCATCTTGCAGGAGCAAGACAGCCACGATTATTGAAATAACACATCATCACGTCACAGTTGTTACAGGTGCCCTGGGAAAGAAGAAAGGCTCTCGGGTTCCTTCTCCCAGGTCCACAGCCGCAAACCCTGAGGCCATCTCCCTGCTCCCTCTTCGCTCAGATTTTTTCTGATGCTGGATTATCCCTGGGGTCTGAGCAAAGGTTATTCTTCTTGAGAAGACAACTACAAGGCTGCTTCTAATCCACGGGCCCATCAGACTCCCCTGCTTGGCTCTAAGTGTCGATGCCAAGTGAGATTTCATAATTAGGGGTGGTCCCCAGGGCACATACAGAACCAGGCGAGTAGATGAATAAATGACTGTTTTTAGTTCTCAAGAAAAACCAAACGGAGCAAGATCTGCTGGCTCTAACCTACGTTTTCAGTTAACATGTTGTCAAAACTCACAGTAATTGGGTAAGCTGCACATTTTTGCCAAGCTTGTTGTTTTCACTCTGCTACTTGCTGACAGCAGCTCTCTCTACAGGACTTTGCAGGGGCCCAGGTAACCGAACCAAAACCGCATCGGCACCCCCCCCCCCGCAGTTGGGTCTATTCTGGGCAGACAGGCCAAGCTTCCAGTTGCCAGTCCAGCCCAGGAACCCATGTGGAACACTGCCGGTGACACTGACGGCAGCATACGAACACAGGCCAGGTGCTTAAACATTCACGGCTCTGAAGGGTGAATGACCTGACACTCTCCCAGCCTGGGGGACCCTGCTCTGCTGCTCTCTGCTGGCCTCCAGGCAGGCAGACAAAAGGGCAGGAAGAACAGGCCTCTTGGATTCTGAGACTCCCGGAAAGCTCTCCTCAATTTTGTGCCCCGGAAAAGCAAGCGTGTGCCATCCCTGTCCCCAGCTACAATGGGCAGGGGAACCCTCTTTTCTTGAGCATCGGTAAGGCTGAACTCTCACATCTACCCTGTGAAAAAGGTAGGCAGGTGGGTGGGTTAGGTGATTCGTTCGAGGTTCCAGAACTCACATTTGAACTAGATTTGGTCTGACTCCAGAGCCTACCTACAACCGAGCATCCCATGTGGGGAAAATCATATTCGAATTCAACTAACATTCGCCAAGTGCCAGCAATATGCCGGACGTCAAGCCAAATGCCATGCTCCAGGCCTTCTCATTTAACCTGCCCAACCTATAGCTAAGCTCAGGGGTGTTACTCTTATTTTGATGGAAGGATTCGAAGGCTTTGTGAGGTGGAGACTTTGGCATTTGCTGACATCCTGGTTTTTGTGATATTCTCCAGTTCCCCGGGGTTTTTGTGAGACTTCGCATAATGATAGCATCAAATACAGTTCAGAAAACCTGACACGTTCCCTCTTAAGAAGGTAAGAAGATGAGGTCTTACGGGCAGACAGTAAGGAAGTCTGCACACCTAGCATCTATCCTCTGATCACACGTGGACTCTTTCCCCATTTGCAGCCATGTGCCAGGAAACCTTTCCAAAGCTTCGTCAGTCTTTCTTGTAATCTTAAAAAAATAGGTTGAACAAAAAAATGTATTTTCTTGATAACCCCGGGCCATCAGTATGGATTTGGTTTCCTAACTATGATATAGTAGAGAAACCACAGGCTTTTCAGGGGTGTGTTTCTGAGTCTGAGACCTGAGTCTGAGTTCCTAAGTCTGCACTCAGCCTCTTCCGTGTTCGAGGTGGTGCTCTTGTCTGCAAGGGCTTCTCCTTCCGGATGTTTGCTTCGAATTTGCTGTGTTCTGTCAAGCAGATTGATGCCTTGAGCAGTGTGTGTAAAGCAAGAGTGAACAGCCTTTGCGTGATGGACGAGAGGCTATCTTGGGCATCATATGCTTTGTTATATGAGTTTTGCGACGTTAGTTTTGGCTGCTCAGGATTAATTTTTTTATTACTTCCAGGATCTTAGCAATGTTCCAAATTTTTAAGATAGCTGAGCTTTAAACAGCTCAAGTGCTGAATGACTGCATTAAAATATATACAAACACACATGCATTTTTAATTATTACAATAATTCATACTCCTTGGAAAACTAAAAAAAAAGTACAAACCATATTGAAAAATAAAAATCACTCACAAGCCTAAAGCCATCAAATAACCGTTATTAATTTTGGATATTTTCCTTTCAGCCTTTGATTTTATATGTGCGCCTTTAATTAAAAAAAGACACAAAACCAAACAAAACCCAAACATTGTACTTGTACTATGTATATACAGTTCTGTATCCTGCCGCTGGATGTTATTAAAACTTCTTGGTAAACAATTCTAACTGGCTACTCCAGTAAATGGCAGATCACAACTTCCTTAATCGTTTCCTTATTGCTGTGACTTGAGGACATTTCTAAAATTTGATTATTAAAAAACAAACTGCTGTGAGCATCTCTACAAAAACACAATGCGTACATTTTTAATAAAATAATTTTGATTTTCCTCTTTATCGGAGGGTTTCTAGAAGGAACCGTCATGACACATTTCAGTATTAGCTAAATTCTTACAAGAAAACAAGGACCATTTTACCTCTACTATGGCCTAAAAAGAGAAAGGTAGCAATTAAAAAAAGAAGGCCCGGAAGGTTTCAAGATTCCTTTTGTCTGGTTCAAGTCTGGCTTCGTAATTATTTTACCTAGACGGAGGAAGGGGTTGAAACAGACGTACAAATTATGAGACCAAGTGTTAAAGACGGTTGACAACTCACTTATCGAATGCAATCAGTGCATTATTTAAATTTGAAAAATAACCGATAGGGAATTCCTACTTAGAAACAAGCAGAGAAAACCTGAGGGTCCTGGGGAGGAGCGGGTGAAGCAGGAAACGGGGCAGCATGTCTTCATCCTCCACTCCAGCCCAGGGCCCCTGTGTTCTCAGGAACTAGATGTGGGGGCACAGAGCCTGAGGTTTAACGACTGGACCGGGTTGCCCAGGTCACTGCACACATTCTCGTCAGCTGTTTGCCTTGACTGGCTGTCTCTCCCAGCCTGGCTGAGGTCCAAACTGGAAACCTAACATCTGGGGTTTAATGCTGCAATTAAAAGGAATTTATTGAAAACCAACAACCTACAAATTTACGAGGCCATGGTTTAGCGAAACAGGGCACAGGTTGTTGAGTAACTGAACCGCATCGGGGACTGTTACGTGACTTAATAATAAGCCTTTTGCTGCAAGTTATCCCAGGATCCCCAACGACAGCATGACGACGGAGCAGCCAAGTTGCCGGGAGTTTAGAGGTCAAGGGGGTGGGTTAGCCTGGCTTACATCTGGCTTCTTGGGATCAAGATTCTTCTCTGAGGGCTCTCACTAAGGGGACCGATTTCTTTTTCATTCTGTCCTTAGTTACTGCAGGCAGTTGCCTTTTGTTATCTCTTGGGCTGCATCGGGAGACAGTGGTGGTGATGAGAAAGGACGCTCAAACTCCTGGATCTGCAACCACGAGCGAGCTAGAGCCTAAGGAGGAACTCGGTACTCAGCAGTTCAGTGACGATAGGCAGTCAGGTATCTTCTCTGTGAGCTAGTTTTCGTCTTTGTAAAACAGATCACTGGACTGTGGTAAGGATGAAATAAAACAACACACTTCAAACCCCCGCCTGGCCCAATGCCTCGTACATACACGGATGGCAAGAGTAGCTGTAATTGTGGTCGCTGTCATTATTATTTGCTTCCACGGGCTCTGGAATTCAACAGTATTAGCCTTGTTTTGCAGAACGGGAAACTGAGGTTCCAAGACATGCTAATGCCTTAGACAGAAACACAGGCTAACAGGTAGCAGAGGAGAAGACCAGAATCTAGATCTCTTTCCTTCTACTGTTTTTTCCTGTACAGTATACTGTTTATTTATTTATCTGTTGGCTGTGCCTGTGGCATGCAGAAGTTCCAGGGCCAGGGATTGAACCTGCGCCACAGCAGTGACAAAGCCAAATCCTTAACCCACTGTGCCACCAGGGAACTCCCAGAACACTGTTTAAAGCAGGAACAAATGCAGAACTCTGCCTACCACCCCGCCCACTTTTGCACATCAGGGAGCTACCCTCCAAGAGGCAGACAGGGAGTCGAGTTTGGGAGAAAGAGTACAAGGGGAGCCGGGGGGCGGGGGCAGGGGGGGGTGCTTTGAATCAAGTGGAAACCCCCAACTGCCTCTATTTACAGGAGCTAACTTCCCAGAATCCTTTGAGGTACGTTCCCATTGTACCCAAACCTCGGATGTATCATTCTTCTGCATGAATTTCGCCGTTTTTCTGTATGACTTTAGCTTTAGGGAGAGGGGATTTTTATACGAGGGAGAATTTCTCTGTTTCCCCACCTGAAACGACGAGGACCCCGCGTGGCACTTCTGGGACCATCATGTGAGCTACCTTGCCATGAAGTCAGCCTGCGAGGTGACAGAGCCAGTTCCTTCCACACCACAATCCTTGCCCTGCAAGCCCCCCACCTCCCTTTTCTGTTGGTGTGACTGCCTGAAGCTTTAGCCTTTCTTTAAAAAAAAAAAAAAAAAAAAACAGAAAAGATACAGGGAGAGAGGAAACGAGGTTAGAAAGCATTGGTCCAAAAGGTGCTCCCATCTCCACGTCTCTCATGTATATTCCACAGCCCCACGTGGAGCTCCGTCATTATAAAATAGGGGAGACAGTGAGGCAGGTCACTGCTCTGGACCCAGGTTTCCACTCCTGTAAAGTGGGTACATCCACCAAACAACAGGCATTGCTCTTAGGAATAAATGAGATCTACCAGCAAAATTCTTAGTACTTCATAAATTATTAATGACAAAATGACAGCATCCAACATTTATGAAGTGCCATGGAGTAAGTACTCTGTAAATGGCTTTATATATGGTCTCATTTAATCCTCACATCCTTGTGAAGTAGTAAGAAGATCACCCCCATTTTACAGATGAAAAAACTGAGGCACGGAGATTAGGTAACTTGCCCAAGGTCACGAGGCAACTGGCAGGGACTGCACAGAGGCGGTCGGACTCTATCGTTGTTAGTTTCCTTCTGCCTCCCCATCCCTAGGACTTGCCATCAAAATACATGGGGTCTCTGTTTCTATTTGATTTCTATTCCATTAAGTTTGCATGGATTTTTTTTTTTTCTTTTAGGACTTAGGTTGTTACAAGAATTCGGATGCATTTTAAGTATCAGTTAAGTATCTGCCAAGAAATGACGTAAATGTGGAGACTTAGGGAAAAATGAAATAAAGAAAAAAAAAAAAGGTAAAGATTTCCCATGTCAGGTGAGCTCTTGAAGCTGGGGTGAAGTTTTGTCTCTCTGAGAAGTTTCCCCCCCCCCTTGTTCAGATTCCCTCGTGCAGGTTTTATCTGCCTACAGCCAGCTTCTCACACTGTAAAGCACTGGGAAAGAGGACAATTCATGGTCTCAAATATGCGTCTTTCCCGCCTACAAAACGTTCCTCTGAGAAACATTGACTAGATCACAGCAGGTCAAAAAGCTAAATCTTGATTGTCTGGATCCTGGCCAAAATCTACAGCGACACCTCGGTGGAATAAGAATACTTAAAAAGAAGAGAGAGAGAGAAAAAAAAAAGAGAGAGGGAGAGAGAAAAAAAAAAAAACCCACCCGCACGCTTTTAAATAACATTTGATCTTCTTCTTTCTCCCCCTGGTCGCGAGCTATGACCTCATGGCAGTGGGACCTCTACACGGAGGTGTTTAAGTTGGTTTAGAGCCATTAGAAATGTTTGAAGCTCTAGGTACTTCTCTGCGCCAATAGCATGTCAACTGTGCTTAAAAAGCAATAATAGTTTCTCACCTTCTTAAAGATTACTGCTTAAAGAACGCAGAGCAACGGCGGGGCTGCACGGAGCAAAAAGCAGGTTGCCAAGGCGAAGCTGAGGCAGAATTACGTCTTTTGGCAGCTGAGAAATTATGACATAAAGTTAGTTAAAAAAAAAAAAAAAAAACCACCCAAAAATACCACCACCACCTCCATAAATTAGGCTACTATCCTTTTTCAAAATCCAGCAAAGGCTGGGATTTATCTTTCCCCCTCGGATCTCGTAGAAGCACGAGGCCTCCTTCCGGGGAAGCCAAAGGGAACAGCGAGGTCTTATCTCCCTGGAGGTAGCTGGGGTTAACAGCTTTAAGCGTGCGGTCTCTTGGCCACAGGCGAGCAATCTGGAGGCCTCTCACCGTTACCGATAAGCGAAAGGGCTTCATCTTTGCCCTGGGTGTTAACGAAAACAAGAGACAAAATAAAAATCGAAACAGTCTTGGGCCAAAGCGCTGGCTGACACCTGTGCCAATGGTCACTTGTGCCCTGGGCTCCGCGTGGAAGGGAGCCTGCCAAAGTCTGACGAAATAAAAACAGAGCGTTTCAAAAGGTACCACTGAACAAGGGAGCCTTCAGATTTTATTCAAGCTGAGCACTGATGGAAAGACGCATCTGTGACAGAGGAAGTTCCACAGGCAAAGGATAAAACAGGCAGGCTGAAGAAATCCCTTGCCCCCGGCTGGGATGGGAGGGCTTCCACGGCCCTCGAGCTGGGCCCGTGCGGACCAGAGAGGTCCTGGCCCGGGCTGTGCACAGAGGCTGAAGGGTGTCCACAGCCCAGAGAGCCCATCGGGAAGCCAGCGTGGCTTCGAGGCTGAGCAACCGGGGCTCAGTGATCCTCCAGGGAGCGAGGTCCCAGGAGCTGGCAGGTCAACCACTTCACCCGTCTGCTTGGAGAAATCGCCATGCAAATGCAGGGACTGAGTCACAGTCAGACAAGGCGACACACAGGAAGAGGACAGACGCACGTTCTGCAGAAGCAGCGAGCAACGCCGAGGAGCACAGCTGATGGCCCCCTCGGAGCATCTGGGCAGCACCTAAAACACGGGAGTGCTAGTGTTTATGCCGGAAACTGGAGAAAAAAAAAAATCCACCTTAGCCAGCAATGTCTCAGAGGCCAGCCCCAGAAAGGACTTGAGAGGGACATTAAAATCTTGGTCAGAATTTAAAAAGCAGACTTGCAGAGAGAACTCCAGCACGCTTTCGACGCCAGACGCCAGTGACAGAATCTGTGGGATTCAACCTTTGAAAGACGCCGCTAAAGTCCAACCAGCACATTTCTCCACGCTCTGCCGCGACCCGAACCATGGGGCTTTCGTTGTTTGTTATTTTAAAAGAAAAATGGATAGCTCTGCCACCATCTGCGGAGATGTTGGAGGCCTTTGGAAGAAATGCCTGAATTTCAGTCCGTTGTCATTTCGTCACTGCTTGGAGACTGCGGGACCCTGGGGACAGTGTTTGGGAATCTTATCTTTGGTCTGTATTACCCCAGGGACAGCAAAAACTGTATGCGTATTAACAAAATGTGTTAACGAATTAGTTACTCCCTCATTCAAACATATATTGAACATCTACCGGGCACAAGGCTCTGGGGATACGAGAGTGAGTGCGGAAAAAGTCATGGTTCCTACTGGTGTGGATCTTCCATCCGAGTGGGAAAGGACAGACATCTGTCACGGAATTACAGGCACCAATGTCAAATGACAACCTCTGACACCGGCTGTGTGCAGGCGAGGTCACGGGCTAAGAAGGCTTAGAACAGAACCGACTCCGAAAAGGCCGGGATTCAAAGGGCTGGTGGAACCCTTCACCAGGCGAGACACCTTCCAGGAGAAGGAGGTGCGTATGTCCAGACCCTGTGTCAAGACAGAGAACAACGGCTGAGGACTCAAAAGCTCTTCAAGAAAGAGCAGCAGGCAGAAGAGAACGAGGGAGAGGAAGACGAGGTCTAGACCTAGCAGAAGCCCAGAGGCCGTGCTAAGAATTTTTCTCTTCGTTTAAGTCATTAAAGTGTTTTAGACTTGGGGGGGTGTGTGTGTGTATGTGTGTATAGGAGGGTAGAGAGAGAGAGAAAGACTGATGGATTTGTATTTTAAAGTACATTTAAAAAAAAATCTTTTTAGGGCCACACCTGCAGCATGCGGAGGTTTCCAGGCTAGGGGTTGAATGGGAGCTGTAGCCGCTGGCCTACACCACAGCCACAGCAACGCAGGATCCGAGCTGCCTCTGCAACCTACACCACAGCTCACGGGAACGCTGGATCCTTAACCCACTGAGCAAAGCCAGGGATTGAACCTGTGTCCTCATGGATTCACTAATCAGATTCATTTCTGCTGCACCACGACAGGAACTCCTACAAGTGCATTCTGGCTGGAGCTGGAGAAGAGCCTGGAGGGGCTGCAGAGCGGATGCTGGGGGACCACAGGCTGTGCAGTAGTACAGGTGAGAGATGACGGAAGCTTGGACCAGAGTGGAAATGTACAGATCCAGACAGCTAGACGCATGCGGGGAAGTCGGCAGAGGCTGCTATGGGGGGAAGAAGAGGGCAGGCGAGGAACCAAGGATTATGCCTGGCTTCCTGGCCAGTGGTAAAGAATGGATGGAGATGCCCTTTGCTGACGATGGCGCACTGGAAGACAGAGAGGCTTACGGTGGCAGGGGTGGAAGACGAGAGAAAAAACATGGGCACGTAGAATGGGCTATGAAAACGTCCAGGAGGCAGTGTGAACGGAGGTCTGATATTAGGAGAGACCAGGGCTGAAGATGGACCCTTATGCTCCATTTCGACGTGGGCGATAATTGAAATGAGAGTTGCAGAGAGGACCCCTGGGGAGCGGGTGAAGAATAAAATCAGAGAAAGAGGATCCAGGATGAGCACTGCGGAGCCAGTTTTTTCATGATGAGGCAGGAGAAGAGGAGCCTGCTAGTGAGATGAGGAATAGTCAGAAAGGAATGAAGAGAACCAGGGGGAGGTTCCTCTTCTGATGCTCAATGATCCCTTATGCAAAACATTTTATTCTGAACAGAGTTACAAGAGAGGCTGTACCGAGCAACAGTTGAAGTAAAGCCCCTAAGACCGTTCAGCCTGGGATCAGATCTTAGCTCCCCACTGATGGCTGTGTTACTGCTACGTTATTTCGACCTCTCCGTGCCTCAGTTTCCTCGTGTGTAAGACGAGAGACGATAACGGCCCCTAATTCGCAGGGATGCTGAGAGGATTAAATGAGCGAACTGGATGATACATTCGAAATGCTTTAGAAGAGTGCCTGGTGTGCAGTAACAGTCACTTGATATTAGCTATCGTGACATGACCTATTATATACATATCTCTCTACTATCCACTAGCAGACGGATCATTGAACAAGCATCACACACAAGGATCTTTAACAGTAAAGGTGAAACACAGCTTAAACCCAAAGATCATCCTGAAGCAGCCAGCGGTCCTTTCTAATTCCACAAGCCCCTGTCCGTTTTTGATGGGCAAAGACGGAATCTCTACAGCCTTCTTGAACAGGACAGCATTTCAGACCTCGAAGGATGCGTATGTGCTGATGCTTAGCCCATGCTAAGGAGTTCCTCCCGAGAAACACGGACCTCTGAGAACAGGTTATGTAAGTGGCTTTTCTGCTAAGGCCGCCCCTCCTCTTCCCAAAGCCCAGTTCGAGTCCCGCCTTCTTTGTCAAAGCCTTCTTCAGCCACGCCGATTTAACGGGAACGCCTCGAACAATGCTTGTAGTTATACCATCCCACGGATGCTTGCTACGATCGCCTGTACTTGAACACGCATTTCACTCGACAGTGAAATCTCTGCCTAGCGGTCTGCCGGGCACTGGGAATAAAGAGGCTTATACAATAAGGTTTCTGTCATTAAGGAGTTTCTAGTAGAGAAGACAGCCAATAACCAGCCCACCGTGGCGCTCTGTATACAGCATCCGTTTTGTGGATTATAACGGGCGAGGAAGCCAGCAGCCACCTGGAGCCCTCGTCAGAGGGACTGCCTCGGATTGGCACTTGGAAGGGGAGGGGGAGTCAAGCAGACTGGGTGAGTGTATGCGGGGACGGAGGGGAGGAAGAAACGGAGGGAAAGGCGTTTAAGGCATAAGAAAATATAATATGCATGCAGTCCGACTGCGGAGCCAACCAACACTGCAAACAATGTTCGGGAGAGACCTGGTTTTCTCTTTCCTGAAATCCACTCCTCCACTTCCTGGAGTTCCCATCGTGGCTCAGCAGAAGCGAATCTGTTCAGGATCCACGAGGACGCAGGTTCGATCCCTGGCCTCGCTCAGGGGGTTAAGCATCTGGTGTTGCCACGAGCTATGGTGTAGGTCACAGACGTGGCTCGGATCCCGAGTTGCTGTGGCTGTGGTGTAGGCCAGCAATTACGGCTCCAATTCACCCCCCAGCCTGGGAACTTCCCTGTGCCGTGAGTCTGGCCAAAAAAAAAAAAACACAAGGGAAGAAGAAGAAGAAGAAACTATCCTCCACCACTTCCCAATCTAATGGGCAAGAATAGATACTGAGTGAACGTGCTCGTTTTATGAATAAGTGGATTTGATTAGTTGTACCCGAAAGGAATAATTTATGGCTTTTTCTTGGCACTGTGTTGAGAAACATCCAGTTCATGTAAAAGGGAAAAAAAGGAAAAAAAAAGAACATTACAGGGCTACTTATAACATGAAAAACAACACTGTCTAATGATGGTTACAGCAAATCTAAATGGGGAAATATTATGCAGCCATTAAAACCATGCTAAAAAGTTCGTAACGCTATTAGGCAAAGGCTTAAAAAGTGATATACAAAAACAGTATATTCAACTGGAAAGACTGGGCTTGAACACAGTAGCGACAGGGTCACGTGTTACAGGGTACTGGCCATGCAGCTCGCTGGGTTTGAGATGTAAGTATAAAATACATCCTGGATTTAGAAGGTTTAGTCTAAAAAAGGAGTGTACAATTACTACTTTTGTAATAATTTAAAGATAGTGATTACATGTCGATAAGGTACTATTTTATTGGAATTAAACAAAATATACTATTCAGATTAATTTACTTATTCCTTTTTACTTTTTTTTTTTTCCATGAGGCTGCCAGGAAATTTACGTTTCTTACATGTGTGGCTCAGACTCTATTTCAGTGCTGGTCCAGCTGATATGATCTCAGCTGTATAAGAAACACAGAAACTGACTCACTTAACTGCGGGTCCTCTCCCTGGATTAGAGGGCTATTGTTTTCCCCTCATCTGGACATTCTTATGTATTTTCCAAATTGTATCCATGGATAATTAAAAGGAATGAATAGGAAGAAATAAGGCATAAATAAAAACAGAACAGGCCCTCACTTTGGTTCAAAGACGTGGCTGCTGGAGGTGGAGAAAAGGAGCCGGGGGCGGGGCGGGGGGTACCCGAATGGCTTTCTCACTGATGGAGAGTGAGGTACAAAGGATGCTGGCCAGCTGTTCTCCATCCTGACTGGAGACAGAAAAAAGCGGAAATGGGTGTTAACCGCAGAAGGGGGCCTGTAAGTTAAATATAGGGAAGAATTTCCTGAAGCGAGGGTGTTTAAACTCTGGAATGAGTTATGGAAGAAGCCTGGTCCCCCAAGGTCTTTTAAAATACTACAGATACCCACATGCCTTGTGAGTTCCTGTCTAGAGGCAATGAGATGACTTGTCAAGGTTGCTTCTACAATAGCTGTCTTAGGGAAAATAATTCCCATAAAACTTTCTTTTTCATTTATTTTTGACCAGGCTTCACTTTTCATATTAAGGATGCCACCCTGCAAGGCCAGCCCCACCTGAAGAAGCACTTTGGAGACGCGAAAGACAACATCATTCAATCTAAATTCAAAAACCAACATCAGTTAGAACCTGGTTTTTAAGCCCCTGAGGGGTCACCTGCTAGAGTTTAGATCTGAATTCAGCATGAGCAAATGAGGGAGAGAAGGCGAGAAGACAGATTTGCTTTTAAAACGTGAAGTTTAAAAAAAAGGTTAGAGGCTTGAGGTAAAGTGGATACTGGGGGCAGGGGGAGGGAGTGGGACGGACTGGGAGTCTGGGGTTAGTAGACGCAAACTACTGCCTTTGGAGTGGATAAGCAATGAGATCCTGCTGCATACAGAGGGAACTCTATACCTAGTCCCTTGCGATGGAGCATGACGGAGGATAATGTGAGAAAAAGGATACAAAAGCTGGGTCACTTTGCTGGACAGTAGAAATTGACAGAACACAACAAATTGACTATAATGGAAAAAATAAAAATAAGAAAAAATAAAGCGGATACTACCTCATTTTCACAGGTGAATGGTTTGGCTTAAAAGCTGAATTATTATACGGCTATCCTCTGATTTTAAAGAAAGATTGGCTCACTTGCTCTCAATTCTCATTATTCTCAATTTACTGAAAAAAAAAAAAACCAACAACTCGCTTTCTTAAAATGAGTCAAAGTTCTTAGCTACTTTCTTTCCCATTCATTCATTCAATCATTCAGAAAAGCTGTTGAGCTTGATTCCATTTATACCAAGGAACGGAGAACCAGATCAGAAACAGCACCGGAAACATCACCTAGAGATTTTGCTACTGACATGACATGACCTTACATAGAGCCACTGGTAACTTCTCCCAAAGTCACATCATTAAATGCCGGAAGGACTCAGGAGACATATTCCAGCAGCTGCAGAAAAGCCAAGGATGATACTTCTCAGTGCTGAGGTCACTGAAACTGATGCAGTCTCTACACAAATGGCACGCCTGGTCCTGCATCAAGTCAGTCCGTCTGAGGCTGAGCTCCACCCTGTGACCGGCTGTCCACTGAAGCTGGGGCTCAGGCTCTACGTCCCACATGACGGCAAGACTGAATCATGCATGGGAATATTTTTGCAAGACATGGTCTTCAAAATATTTAATTTGTCTTATCTACTCATTCAGAACATAAACTAAACAACTGTCGACTAAGCCAAGGCAGGGCAGATCTTACACTTTTGAGTTTTCTTTTGTCTCTTGAACAGTGCTATGTGCAGAGGAGACACTTAATGAATTGCTAAATGCATGAATAATACTTGATAATATTTTGTACAGTCCTTTTTAGTTTATAAACCACAAATGAGACATTATCTCATGTGCTCCATACAGCTATGCTTGGGAAATAGGGCTGGGGCTATTCACTCCGTTTAAAAAACTGATACACAAAAACAATTTATGAAAAATTAAATGACAGAGCTGAAGTTGGAGCCTATGTTTTCTGATTCCCAAACCCAGTGCTCTTTTCACTGTACTGTGGTGCTTTCTAGTCAGTAAAAGAGAAACTTAGAATTGGAGTTCCCTGGTGACCTAGTGGTTAAAGATCTGGCATTGTCACTGCAGTGGCTTGGGTCACTGCTGTGGTGTGGGTTCAGTCCCTAGGCTAGGAATGTCCACATGCTGTGGGCATGGCCAAAAAAAAAGAAAAAACAAATAAACAAACAAACAAACCCATAAAGTAAGACAGGTGGTTTTAAAATCCTGCTTTTATCATGTTTTATTCTAAAAAAGAACATGAAATTCAAGGCAGACAAACATTATGGGCAACAAACATTTGAAGCCAACTCAGGTGCTTCCCTCAGTTTGCTTGTTTCTTAACCAGTGAAGCTAAACCATGTAATTGCTTTTGCTTCTTTTGGTCAAAGCTCTTAAATCCTTCACAAAGTTTTATGACTCTCTGAGGCCAATAGGATAAAATAAGCGACAAAGAATGTTTTCACCAGAACTGCTGGCTCTGGTTTTGCAGGGTATTTTTCTGGTACCCTGGATTTGACGTTGGTGGGTTTCCTTGGGAAAGGTAGCCGGTGTTAGGAATTCAGTGACAAGGGGCTGTGGAAGGGCGGAGAAGGAAAGGAACGACCGTCAACTCATAAGGAGCAGCCCGGTACGAGAACAAGAACGTGGAACGAGGCATCAGATGATCTGGGTTTCTGGCCCCAGATCTAGTCACTCATCATCACGTGACCATGGCAAGTCTATCACGTGATTTCCGAGTCTCAGTTTTCGGATCTGTAAAAGAGTGATCATCATCCTTGCCCGCCTCCTTCACAGAGTCATTTTAAGTTCAAATAAAAACATGGAAAATTTTGCAAATGAGTGACTTTGATTTTTCGTAACCTTTTGCTTTTTAGGGCCAAACCCGAGGCACATGGAAGTTCCCAGACTAGAGGCTGAATCAGAGCTGTAGCTGCTGGTCTACACCACAGCCACAGCAACCTGGGATCCAAGCCGCATCTGTGACCCACACCACAGCTCACGGCAACGCCGGATCCTTAACCCACAGAGCAAGGCCAGGGATCAAACCTATATCCTCATGGTTCCTAGTCAGGTTTGTTACTGCTGAGCTAAAGCGGGAACTCCCTATTTTTTGTCACTTCTCATGACAGGTGAGAGTTACCTAAGAAGATAAATACCAAAAAAGGCAGGTGAGCAAACAGATTTGTAGGGTACTTATCTTTAAGGCTTCAGAAGGGTCATACAAAGGACGTGGGGAAAGTGGGAGGGAGAGGGTATTTTGAACCACGAATGTACAAGGCAGCGGGAGCAGTTATGACAAAACGTGACTAAGAATCCTATCCTATACCTCTTTGTAAGGAGATGCCTGCAGATTTAAAGGAAAAACAAAACACCTGTAATAAAGAGTAGATTGAATTCCCAAAAGAGATAACAGCCACGATTCCTTTATCCATGACATATTTATAATAATACCTACCATTTATTAACTACTACTGCATGCCAGGAAGTATGCCAAGCATTTTCATGTATAATCTTTCTAGCAATGCTATAGGTAGGCCCCATTATCTCCATCTGACAGATAAATTTAAGCCGACAGCTTAAACTTGCCTGAAGTCACAGAGACAGGAAGTGGCAGAGCTGATATTCAAACCCAGGGTATTCCCATGCTCTTTGCGACTGGGCAGCTGCTTCCCACTCTGGCCTATACCTCTGTCTCCATGAGCTTGACTCCTTTGTTGTGCTCTGGGTCCCCAAACATGCCATCTCTCTAGTGAAGGCTCACCCGGGTCTCACCCACACCCCTCACACCCAGAAGGACATGACATCCTACGAATGTTCCAGATAACCTGTCTGCCTTTCTTGTAGTACTTGATACTTTCTGCTGCTGATTAATATTGTTCCTATTGCCTCAATGCAAGTTCAAGTTCCTCCATGAATAGGACAGAAGGCTGGTTCGTTCTCTCACTTGCTCAGCCCACAGCGAACACCTCCTTCCCCGGGGCCAGGCTGGGACCACAGGATGAGCGAGACACAGCCCCAGCCCCAAGTTGCTCCAGAGCCTAGGGGGTGGGAACCGTGGGGAAGGGAGGCTGCGCTTCTGGGGGAGGACGCGTTTATCTGGGCATCTGCCCCTGGGCCTGCTGAGTGGGTCGGTGAATGAGGTGGGATGTGAGCTGGAAGGAAGAGCAACGCTTGCAGAGGGCAGAGGCCAAAGCAGGCGATTCTCGGCGGTAGGAACTTGTCTGAGCAAACAACTGAGGTCAGAGCCGAGCAGGGCATGTCTGGGGTCGAGCGGGGGTGAGAGACGGTGGAGACACATCACTGAGGCGCTGGCCCAGGCCCTGGATGCTGGGCAGCATCGCACAGCCCGATCCCAGCCAGCACAGCACATAAATGCTTCCGCTCGGTTCTCGACTTATCGTCTCGCTGGCAGCCGTCACGCGGCGGCTCGCCGAGCATTCTTCCCTGCTCGTGATTCAGCGCGAGCATCAGCCGTGCACGCGCATGGCACCTAGAATCCGGGACCACTCTGAAGCTGGTCGTAAAAGAAAGAAAAATGGGAGGTTTAAGAGGCATGCCGGTGGCTTTTAACCAAAGTCTTCAGGAATATAACCTCTGAGCTGAGATTCTGCTTTTCAAAACTGTGCTGCTTGGCAGTTACAACCCGGTTAGTGACCAGAGGATGAGAAAACGAAGACCCTTTTTGGAAAGGGCTGGCGTAAAGGGCTCAGGGCTGTGCCCCGGGTGGCTGTGTTTGTGAGGAAGAGGAGTGGTTTCAGGATTCATCAGGGAGATGCTTCTGATTTTAGATAAGAGTTTCGTAACATGAAAGAAAAACATCACTTCGTTAGAGGAATTCTGACCACATTGTCTTTTTTTTTTTTTTTCCAAAAACAAAGCCAAACAAGCTGTCACATCACTTGGAAGCTTACCATAAGGAGGAATTCAGTGTCTGCACTGATCTTCAGCCAGTTTGAAATCCTTGACACTGAAAGAACAGACGGCAATCTATTTCTGCAGGGACCAATCTGAGAATGGTAACAAGCACACTTAGAGGGAAGTGTTTCCTTTTTCAAAAGATGTAAGAGGCTCCCTTAGGAGCCTGCGTTTTTTTACCCTTTGCCCTGAGGAGCTCAGGCTTGGGAGTAATTCCTCAGCCCGGGGCTGCTCTCTCAATTCTCAGGTTTCCTCTGAGGCTGGGAGTATTTGTTCCAGCGTTGTTTAGATTTGGAACCTCCAGCCTGGCTTCCCGCGGCGGCGGCCTTTACTCGGATCATGATGCAGCCTGCGTTGCGCAGTACTCTGCATCTAGCTCAGCAGCCCAGTTTTCTCTGCATCTAGCTCAGCAGCCCAGTTTTCATCACAGCACTGGAATGACATGGTACCTCCTATGCATTCAATGCCCATGTGCTTGCATGGCTGGCAGAGAGGGGCGCACAGACGCACGAATCTGGGGGCTGATGGATTCACTACATTGGCGAGAGGAGACCTGGACTCTAGTCTTAGATATTTTTTTGCTTTTTAGGGCTGCACCCTCGGCATATGGAAGTTTCCAGGCTAGGGGTTGAATCTGAGCTGTAGCCACTGACCTACACCACAGCCACAGCAACACGGATCTGAGCTGCATCTGTGACCTACACCACAGCTCAAGGCAATGCCGGATCCTTAGCCTACTGAGCAAGGGCAGGGATCGAACCTGTGTCCTCATGGATCCTAGCCGGATTCCTTTCCTCTGTGCCACAAAAGGAACTCCCTGGACTCTAGTCTTATTGCCATAAGCTCACGGGTCACCCGTGCCTGGAAAGTCATTTAATTTATCTATGCCTCTGGAAGGAGAGTAGCTGGAGATGACCACTGTAGGAGGGGAAGCACAGTCAGGCTCCAATGAGGAAGCATTTCCTTGTAAGCACTTTGGGTAAACTGTCTCAAGAGATCTAGAAAAAAGGGGATCTAATCTCTGACGTTTCAGTAATTTGATGTGATTTTGTTTCTCATTTTAAAGATTGACTTTTCCCTCCTCATGTTGTATTTGCAGTTTTATAGTCTTTTTTTTTTTTGCCATTTCTTGGGCCGCTGCCGCGGTATACGGAAGTTCCCAGGCTAGGGGTCCAATCGGAGCCGTAGCCACCAGCCTACGCCAGAGCCACAGCAACGCAGGATCTGAGCCATGTCTGCGACCTACACCACAGCTCACAGCAAGGCCAGATCCTTAACCCACTGAACAAGGTCAGGGATCGAACCCGCAACCTCTTGGTTTCTAGTCGGATTCGTTAACCACTGAGCCACAATGGGAACTCCTATAGTCTTTTTCTTGAAAAGGCTTTCCAAACTGCATCAGCTCGAAGTACCACAAAACCCAAATGCTCTCTCTTCCTATAATGAATTTGCCCTCTAGTCAAGGTGGTCTATTCTTTGCCCACAAAAATCTCTGTGGTGCCCTCTCTAAAACTGCCCCCTCTGTGTGAGGGGAAGGATGCAGATGGTGGCAGGAGAGAAGGACGAGGGAGGGGGCATCCTGGACAGAAGGACAGTTCATGCGCCAACTCTGAGACAGGAAAGAACTTGTTGGGGGCCAGGTAGCAAAGAGCCTGGATTTGGCTCCAGGCACTGAAGCTTGGCGGGGAGTCGGATACAGCTGTAACTTAAAAGGATCCGCCCGGCAACTGCGGAAATGAACAGAGGTGGGGCAAGAGTAACATCAGGGAGCCAGCATGGACGAGTGCAGTGTCTGGGTGAGAGACTGCAGGGCTGGGGCAGGCTGGAAGCAGTGGAGATGGCGGGAAGTGGTCGGATCTGATGGATGCTTGGCGGGTGGAGAGGGCATGGTTTGCTGATGAGCCAGACAGGTTCTGGGACAAGGGACGAAAGAAGATGATCGAGGATGAGCCTCTGGTTTGGGTCAAGAGAGTGTCACTGTGGAGCCCGGGGGAAGGACAGCGTTAGATGCAGAGGCTCAGGTGCCTGAGACACCCCGAGGGGAGGTGGCAGGCAGGTCTGTGGCTACACCGAGTTTGCAGGAGAGGCTTACGCTGCGAATAGAACATGGGGAGCCAGAAGCAGAGAGACGGTTTTCAAAACAGGGGCAGGGGATGAGCTCACATGAGAAGAAAGCAGAGACAAAGAGAGGCCTCACATGGGGCCACCGAGAACTCCATGTCGAAGGGTCAAGAAGACTCTGAAAAACAGCAGAAATAGAGCAGCGGAAAGGAGGAAAACCAGGGGAGGGCAGAACTGTGGGAACCAAGAGGGGGACTGTTTCATGACGGCAGGAATGGCCAGGAAGGCCCTAGGTCCCTAAATGCAAACTAGGAGCAGGACAGAAATGTGACCTCTGGGTCTGGCGGCACAGAGTTCCAGGCACCTACCTAGAGAAGAGGAATCTTCGGAGACTGAGAGACCTGGAGTGACTTAATGAGGAACTGGGAAAATAGAACACCACCAGACCCACAACCCTCACAATTAAATCAGCAGCTGAAAACCTCCACTTTCCCCCTCAACAAATGAACGCTACGTTTTTCAGACGTTCAACGTACGGCAACAGATAATTCCTACTTTACATAATTGTCTCAGAGAATACAAAAGAAGACAGAACCTTGATTTATTTTGTGAGGCTCTCATAACCTTGTTACCAAAATCAGACAAGGATTATTATCGGAGAAAGAAAAATCGTAAGCTAGCCTCATCTCAGTGCACAGAGGCAGATATTCTAAAAATATTAGCAAATCCAATCCAATAATACGCACAAAAATAATACATCCCTACCAAGCAGAACATATCCTAGGAGGCAAAGATGGTTTAAAATCAGAAAAGGTATTAATAGTTAATAACACAGTAAAGAAGAATAAAGAGTATTATCTACACAAACATAATAAGCATTTCATATAATTCAAAATATATCCATTCGTGACTTAAAAAAAAACCTTCTTAGTGAGCTGGGAATAGAAAGGCACGTTCTTTTGCTAACAATACCTTATCCAAACATGCAATAAATGTGGTAACTAAGGAAAAGAAGCATTTGCTTTAAAGTCAGGAATAAGACCAGGATATCCACCATTGCAGGTCCTCTTCCATAATAAAACGTAAGACAAGAGAAAGCAATAAAAGTTGTAAAAATAGGAAAAAACACCATCATTCACGAAAAAAATGTATACACAGAAAATCCAAGAGACTCCAAGATAAACCATCGCAATGAACGCTAGCAAGTGCGCCGGATACAGTTTCAAAACACAAAAATCAGTGATATTCTTGTACCCTAGCCACAAAAAAGCTGGACGTTGTCGTAAAAAATTTATAACAGCAACCAAAACGGTAGGACGAAGTACCTGCTAAAAGATGTGTAAGACCTTTACGAAGAAAACTTTAAAACGTCACTGAGGTGTGTTCAAGAAACAGAGAGAAAACACAGAGAGAGACAGCACGTTCACAGCGAGGAAGACCCACTACCACAAAGCTGTCACGTTCCCCAAATACAATTCATGAGTCAAGAAGAGGCAGAAGAGTTTTGAAGAGGGCCCGTAACTAGGAGGCTCTGCCGACCACGAATCCAGGAAGTTGGGCAGCTCCTCCTTTTCCTTGGCTGTGAAGGAGCCTGGTTTAGGAGCAGCGCTCCCGGCCGCTCCATCCTCCCACTCGCCTGCTCTTAGAGGAAGCGGGCCTTTTCCGATCGGCGAATTTAGAGGGAAGAATAAAACCTGGGTATCCTTGGCTTAGCCCCACCTGGGTTCCTGCAGGAGTCAACTGCCGGCTCTCTGCCGCACAGTTAAGGGCCTGCCTCTGTGGCGAGAGCCTGGAGTTCTCCGCTTCCCATCGTGACTGCAAGAGTAAGTTTCACCTTGAGTGATGTCTTTGCGAGCCCTTTCATGTGGATCTAAAGCTGCATTTTCCAAGTGGCTTTATCAGTAATAATGTTGACATTTTGATTTCTATTCGTCTGTCTCTCCAAAGGTTCCAATGTCAGGAAGGAGAGAGAGGCTCAACCCTCAACAAGACAAAGAAATTATACATGACACTAATTAAAAATGTGGTCCTAGCCTGCAGACAGACAATAAAATAATGAAGCAGAATAGGGAGCCTGGAAACAGATCCATGTATGTAGGGGAACTTGATATTTGAAAGAGGCAGCAGTGTCAACAGTGGTTAAAGCGATTCTTCAATATATGATGCCGGGACAGTTTGCTGTCTGCACTGAGCAAGATTCACTCAGCTGATTAGTCAGGTAATGTTGTGAGGTGCCTCCTTTATTATTTTAGGTTCTGTACCACTCGTGGGATAAAACCTTTCATGAATTATATACCTTGATTCCAACTAGATCACAATCCCCCTCAAGTATAAGGTTTGAGCCTCATACTTCTTTACCTCTAGAACACCTGCCGTGGAACTTTGCACCAACAATGTTAAACACATGCCTGTTAGTTCACTTTTTTCATTTTTTTTTTGGGGGGGGGGTCTTTTTAGGGCAGCACCCACAGCATATGGAAGTTCCAGGGATAGGGATGGAATTGAAGCTGTGGCTGCTGGTCTACACCACAGCCATGGCAACGTGGGATCCTCAACCCACTGAGCGAGGTCAGGGGTCAAACCTGCATCCTCGTGGATACTAGTTGGGTTCCTACCCCACTGAGCCACCACAGGGCCTCCTACTAATTCATTTTTCATTACTACTACTACAACTATTTTACATTAAAACGCAACTCCTAGCCCTCATTCCTCAGAGCACACAGTCCCTATTATCACTCATTTTTATAACTATCTTGATATTCTGAGTAGAATTCTTTCAACAATTGTGCATTTGCTTAACAGGAGTCCTATTGAAAATCAGACATCCAGAATGTGCATTCTGAAGATCACGAGACAAAACCAAAAAAAAAGCTAAAGTAAAGGTAAATCAGAGATGTCACTTTCTTATTCTCAAGGCCTATTTTTATGACATTAAAGAAAATGAAACTATTCTTGTACTTTCCTGCCCACAGATAATTCTTTCATCTCCCATCTCATTTTATCCTCACCACGCACTGGTGAGATGAGCAGGGCAGGGATTACGGATGAGGAAATTACGTTTCAGAGAGGCAGGACCTTAAATTCACACGGCAAATGAGAAAAAGACCTGGATCAGAAGCCGGGGCTCTTTAGAAGAAACCACGCTGTCCCCAGATGCCTGACTCCAGAGGCCTGATGTGAATTTGCAGGATTTTTTAGTTATTGCCCATCATCCAAGGGTTAGAATGACTCAATGACTACAGCCAACAGCTTTCCATTTATTAAGAAGTCAAGGGAATCGTCTAATGTCTTCTTTGCATCAGACTTTCCCCTCTCCCCTTTTCTCTCTCTCTCCTTTTTGGCCACCCCCCGTGGCACATGGAAGTTCCTGGGCAAGGGATCGAATCTGAGCCGGAGCTGCAGCAATGCCAGTCCCTTAACCCACACACCGGACTGGGGATGGACCTGGTACCTCCGCAGAGACAAGCCAGGTCACTAACCCACCGTGCACAGCTGCAACGTCTCTCCTCTTTTCAGAGGGTCGTGTCCCTCCTGACAAAGGTCATGCGCCCTCAGGGGACAAGAGGCATTGACGTCACATGTGTGAAACATCCTAGCATGTGTGTGTCTCCCGGTCTCAGACGAGATCCCGACAGCCCGACCCATTCCTTGTCTGCTTTCCTCCCTTAACTCTCACGGCCACGGGTCCCGATGCCATTCCATCCTGTCTGTTTGGAAAAGTCCCGGGGGCTCGACGTCCCTTTCACGAATCCCATGGCTGTCCCCCAGTCTTGGCCTCAGCCACGCACTCAAGGATGCCCTGCCCAGCCACCCTCCCAAGTCCAAACGACACCCCAGATGGGAGCTTAGACCGGCACCACGACGCTGGCTGCCTTTCCTTTTCTTCAGACACCTCATCACAGACGAAAACGCGGATGGCAGGTGTCAGGCAGTGTCTCAGGATTATCAGCCACACCACAGTTTCTGGGCGTCAGGGAGAAAGGAACTTACCACCTGACCATCAGTCCGTGCTCCATGAAGTTTTTCAGGTTAGGGAGGGTTTGCCTCAAGTCTGGCGTGCCGAGTCCATGCTGATATCTTAGCTGTAAAGGAGGGAAAACAGAATTAAAAGAAATTTTGGCAGAGACTATGCTCCCGAAACACGAGCCACTAAACAAGTCTTTTTTCTTTTTTTTCCTTGGCTCTTAAACACTGAAAGAGGAAATGCGTGAACGTATGACCCCGCCATCATCAACCACTCCTTTCAGGTGGTGGTTAAAGGCAGTCTCGTTCCCTGCTCCCTTGTCCCGAGAGCTGGAGACCAAGAAGGACCACCTTGGGATCGTGTATTTCGAAGACCCCTGTGAGGGTTTGCTAACATGAACTCCAGGGACAGGTGCCATAAACCCAGTACCCGCTTTTAGCCACTGGAGGCTGGTGTTACCCACTCGGACACATTTGGCCCTTTTCTCCCAGCATCTTCCCTTTGCATAATCAAGACTAAGGGTCCTGCTGCATCCGTCTCCGATCCCCAAGCATCTGACCCAGTGCCAGGGCTCAGTCAATGCTCATTAAATAAACGGGAAGTCACCTGCTTTCTGTTATTTCTCTTGTGCCTCTAACTTTTCTCTCTGTCGAGAACCAGAACACAGGGCTGCAGAGCTACCAGGCAGAAACTATGGCTCGTGGGGCAAATCCGCTCTTCCCTTCACGTATTTCCGCTAGAGGCTGCTTTTCTACAATCAAGTGTCCTTCTGTGTACCTTGGGTAACCTGCTAAAGGGTTTTCATCTGTCTGTCCTGCCTCCTCTCACTGTGTCTCTGAAGACCATTTGCTTCCTTAACGAGCCCTAACAGAGACCCGAGGTGAGGGTATTTGCGTGTTTATCCACACGCTTGCAATATCAAATATACGGTAATATACAACGCAGCCCCAAAACAATGTCTTTTTCAAATGAAGACATTTGAAATGACATAATAAACATGAAAAGAAAGTACTCTGTAAATTGCAAACTGGTGGACAAAAGTGGTGCAGTCAAACGTGTTAAATATTTTTCTCTTTTAAAAAATAAAACCACTACCAACACAAAATCAAAGTCGGTTTTCTTTTGTTCCTATCTAGTATTCAACTGACTTTTCACTTAAGTGGGAGGGAGTGGCCTTTAACAGAGGAAAAGTCCACTCTCTCTCTACTGAACTTTTAAAGAAACCCCCCCCCCGACCCCCAAACCTGACCAGGTCTCTTGAGTGGTCTGAATACACACAAAAAATAAGGAGGCAGAATCACAGAATGTTAACGCTAAAAGGTATCCTGAATATACTTCGACCAGTCATGTCTTTGGGAAAACTGAAGCTCAGAGAGGGGAAAGAAATTCCCAGGGCTGTATGTTTCAATGGCAAGGGTATCATTAGCCAGAGCCTCCTTTTCACAACCACGCTACTCCATCAGCTACCCCCAAGTCTGAGAGGAAAATTGGTTAAAAAAAAAAAAAAACAACCTTGAGAAGACAAAGAGAAAACATTCTTTTCTTTTTCCAAAGCTAGCTTGGTGACCTAAATCACCTCCTGAGATTTGCTGACCTTGAATTATAAGGTCTCCTCCATATTAAATGACATCATTTCTTATATTAATGGAAAAGCATTTTTTCCATACATTGATAAAAGCAAAATGGCTGACATCCCAATATGACATTCCTGAATTCGCTGTTTCAATAAAAAAGCGAAATTGTTTACACATGGCATGGAAATTTCACCTGTGATTCATACTGAAAAATATTAAATACCAAAAAAAAAAACCCAACCCCACCTCATACTGAAATAACACTCAGATATGCGTCCCTGAGCCAGTGCACAGTCAATTGCCTGCCCCAGGCTCCACAATGGATGGTGGGCGTTGAATTCTTTTCAGAGACCACAGTGAAAACTTCTGGCCAAGTCTGATTTCAACTAAAAAAGGAAAAAGTGGGAATTTCAAGCCTCCACCCAGGTCTTAACTCTTCATTGGCTGTACAGCACTCTTATTTTGATCATAAAATCCTGGGATACTATACAACTTAAAGAGCTCATGGAGACCGTCCTTGCCAACTTCCGACCTTCCGTAAAGGAAGAAACTGAGACACAGTAAGGCGAGCGTCCTGCCCAAGGTCTCAAAGGCGATGAGGGCCAAAGCCAAGGCCAAACCCTCTTAATAACAACTCTGATTCCTTGCTATCATGTCACCCTCTTGATTTTTCAAGACACAGAACTAAAACAGAAATTCACACACGACACCTATATGAACATTTTAAAATAAAGAACATGTACAGTTTAATAAATGTAAACTATACCACAGGGCTTATAACGAAAAAGCAACAGTTCTTTGCTCTTCAGGACTGACCACTTTTAATTGCTTCTTCTTCACCTTCATTTTTCTAAACAATGCATGTATATTGCACTCGTGATGGAGCATGATAATGTGAGAAAAAAGAATGTATGCATGTATGAGTGACAGGGTCACCTTGCTGTGCAGGAGAAAACTGACAGAACACTGTACATCAGCTATCATGGAAAAAATAAAAATCATTATTAAAAAATTTTTTATTCTTTCCCTCTGTTTAGACCTCATCTACTGTGTTCCTGCTATGAAAACTGAGAATCTAGCTCTCTTATATTACTCTTAAACATTTATCCCCTCGCCCATACTACCACTACTGCTTTTTATTAAAGAATATCAGGATTTAACTCCCTCAACTCCCAAATGTACTTCTCATCCCCTCAAGATACTCAACTATTTTTGAATATAATTTTCGTTAAGTCAATATTTCCTGTTTACCTTGTACCTAAAAAAACTGTTCACTGCCAAGTCATGTAATATATTATTCCTTTTTTGCCCTTGAGTTTGTTTTCCCCAAAGGGATAACTGCCGTGGTCTCCACTTGTTGAGTACCTACCTTGTTGACTGTCCCCACTTGTTGAGTTTCCATGTACCTATCACCAGACTCTCCCCCAATTAGGACAAAACCTTAAATCCTTCTCAGTCTGATCAAAGACACCACACAGCCCATCGAGCCATTTCTCCCCTTGGAGATACATTTCCTGAAGGACGCTTCTCTCTACTATGGTTTGGACAGGCTGTGCTCTAGGCTGGTTCCATTGCTACCTTCCTAGAACTTTCACCATCATCCTGGAAATCTTGTTTATAGTTCTCCCTCTGTATCCCCATGGTTCCAGGAGGCCCTACAGATACCAAACTCTGCAGATGTGCAAGTCCCTCATATACAATGGCATAGTATGTATGTACAATAAATGTGGCCGGCCCTCCATATCCAGGGGTTTCACACTGGTGGATACAGAGGGCCAACTGTATTTCTTTGTTGAGGCTGTTGTTTCCTAGATCTCATTACTTCATCCTTGAGTTACTGCCTCATCTTGGTGGAACATATTCTAGAACAGCTTTCTGGGAAAGGGCAACATGAGAGGTATCATTTTTTAATATCTCAAATATTTAAAAATGCCTTTATTTCATCCTCACACCTAAATGATAGTTTGCCTGGGTATAAAATTAAAGACTGAAATGATTTTTCCCTTGGAATTTCTAAGGTATCGTTTCACTGTAATTTAACTTTGCATAGGGCAATTGAGAAACCCGATAATGTTCTGTTTCCTAATTCTTTTGTGTGTGAGCTGATTCTTCTCTCCAGAAGCTTTTAGGGTTTTATTCTTTAACTTGAGTATTCTGAAATTTCAGTGATAAGCTTTTGTTGGGGTCCTTTATCATTCACTGTTTTGGGCTTGCTTTAGTGAGTCCTTTGTTCTTATCTTGTTTATTTCCTTGCAGTTTTATTGAGATATAGTTGACATACAGCTCTGTACAAGGTTAAGGTGTACAGCATAATGATGTGACCTACATACATCATGCAATGATTACTACAGTCAGTTTGGTGAACATCCATCACCTCATATAGAGACAAAACAAAAAGAAAAAATATTTTTTCCTTGTGATGGGAACTCTTAAAATTTACACTCTTAACAACTTTCATATATACACAACATACAGCAGTATTATATTAATCATGTTGTACATTATATCGCTAGTGCTTATTTATCTAATAACTGAAAGTTTTTATCTTTTGACCTTCACCCAATCACTCTCCTATCCCCCACCCACTTCTAGTAATCAGACATTTGATCTCTTTTTCTATGAGTCTGTTTTTGAAGTATAATTGACCTACAACACTAGGTCAGTTCCTGACGCAAAACACAGTGAGTCTATTATTTCTATACAATACAAAATGATCACTACACTAAGTCTAGTTATCATCTGTCACCATACAAAGATGTTACATTATTATCGACTAATTCCTCACACTGTACATTTCATCCTTGTGACTCATTTATTTCATAATTGACAGTTTGTATCTCTTAATTATCCTCACCTATTTCACTCATCCCTCGGCTTACCAGCCTTCCCTCTGGCAACCACCTGTTTATTCTTTGAAGCTAGGACTCTGTTTCTGTTTTGCTATGTTAGTTTATTTATTTTTTTCAGATTCCATATGTAAGTGAAATATATAGTATTTGCCTTTCTGAGTCTGATTTATTTCACTTAGCACGATACCCTCTAGGTCTCTCCATGTTGTTACAAATGGCATGATTTCATTCTTTTTTACGACTGAATAATATTCCAGTGTGTGTGTATGTGTGTGTGTGTGTGTATACATTCCCCATCTTCTTTATCCATTCATCCACTGATGGGTACTTAGGCCACTTCCATAATATCTTGGCTAATGTGAATAATGCAGCAATGAACACAGGGGTTCATATATCTTTTCAAATTAAAATTAGTGTTTTTGTTTTCTTTGGAAAAATACCCAGATATGGAATTGCTGGATCGTATGGTAGTTCTGTTTTTAATTTTTTAGGAACCTCCATATTGTTTTCCATAATGGCTGCATCAACATTGCACAAACGTTCTCTTTTCTTCACATTCTCATCAACACTTGTTATTTCTTGTCTTTTTCAAAATAGCCATTCTGACAGGTGTGAAGTGATATCTCGTTGCGGTTTTAATTTGCATTTCTCTGATGATTAATGATGTTGGGCATCTTTTCATGTGTCTATTGGCCACCCGTGTCTTCTTTGGAAAAATGTCTATTCAGGTCCTCTATTCATTTTTTTTTTTAATTGGATTGGTTGTTTTTTTTCTGACGTTGAGCTGTATGAGTTCTTTGTACATTTTGGATATTAATCCCTTATCAGATATATAATTTGCAAATATCTCCTCCCATTCAATAGGGGGCCTTTGCATTTTGTTGATGTTTCCTTTGTTGTGCAAAATCTTTTCAGTCAGATATAGTCCCATTTATTTATTTTTGCTTTTGTTTCCCTTGCTAGTGAGTCCTTTCAATATGAAAACTCTTATCCTCTAATTTTGACTGTTTTCTGTCATATTTTTATTGTCATTTTCATTTTTGTCTCCTCCTCCATTTTCTGCAACTTCTGGCTTTCTTTTTTTTGTTTCAGATTAAAACCATTAAAGAAAAGTTTTCCTTTCTTTAATGTCCAGTAATCTTTGATTGCCAATTCTTTATGAATGAGACTTTAAAAAGCTGATCAGATAGTCTGTGCACGGGCAGTGCCAACTGGGGAGTTTCACTGTGGAGTGAGTGGGTGAGGCTTTTTTGTGGGGAACCTGCCGGTCCAGCAGCACTCATTGCTGGGACTATTTTTTCTCAGAGGGCATCCTCTAATCTTCTGCCTAAGGGTATAATCTGAAGTTAAGTAGGAAAGTGGTGGGAGAACTCAGTGTGTGTGAGTCTTTTACTGAATCTCCTTGTTTTCCGTAGGGTGTCTTACTTCTTGCCCCAGGAAGAGGCAGTTCGGAATCCAGAGCTTCTTGGGTTCCATTTTTTTTTCAGAAAGTAAACCTCCAGTCTCCCACTGGGGTGTGTGCAAGGGTAGCTGCTTGGCTATGCAGAGTGGGGAGTAAACTGAGAGTCTTACTCCTCTTTCAACTAATCCTTCTATTTTCAAACCTACTCCTTACCCTACACTCTATGAGGTACCTGATACCTCTGAATCCAAAGTCCTCCTGCAATTCTATGGCTTGAATTACACTGCTTCTTGAAGGCTTTACGTTTCAGTTTTCTCCATTCTGCAAACTCAGTTTATCATTCATGTAGTTGCCTGTGATTTTCTAAAATGTTGTTGACTCTATCACCTGCTCTTGTCTCTTCTGTTCTTTTCATCCTCCTGCATTTACAATTTTAAATTATTTTATCTTTACGAGTAGCATTTCACTGGGGAGATAATACAAATGAATATATTCAATTTTGTAATCATGAAGCCACACACACACACACACACACACACACACACACACACACACACGTATAATAGCTTTCCAATATTGGCTAGCGACACTTTACACTGTACTCACCACTCTGGCAGAGAACTCTCTTTCCTGTCTCCAAATCTCCCTCTAGAGATCCAACATCTGGTCCTTTTCTATCCACTCTCAAAGAACCAACCAGTTCCTTGAGAGCCTGTGTGGAGGTTCTAGCAGGGGAGCGCAGCTACTCCCATACCCTTGACCGAAGAACGGTCCTCCTCTATCAGGGATGGTTGTCCTCTTTGACAGAGTGCGTAGCTTCGGGAGGGACACACACGTAGTGGTGAGGGAGGAAGGGGACCCCCGCCTAGCCCGCCAGATCAGGCAAATCAACCCCGGCGATCCACGGGGTGACATGTTGCAGCCGGATCACCCTCACATCCAACCAGTTCCATTTCCTGTAGGCGGCTCTCTCTGATACCCCAGGATAAGGGGATATTTACCCCTCCTCCAATCCCCTCCTGCATCTCCTTTCCATTGGCTGTCTTTGGAAAGCCTAAATTAATTGAATAGCTGCTAGATAAATATTTGTTAATTAATTAACAAGTTAAAGTAGGAGTTCCTGTTGTGGTGCAGTGGAAACGAATCCGACTAGTATCCATGAGGATGCAGGTTTCATCCTTGGCCTCACTCAGTGGGTCAAGGATCCAGCGTTGCCATGAGGTGTGGCACAGGTCGCAGACGTGGCTTGGCTCCTGCACTGCTGTGGCTGTGGCCATGACCGGCAGCTGTAGCTCTGATTCGACCCCTAGCCCGGGAACTTCCATATGCAGTGGGTGTGGCCCTAAAAAAGCAAAACAAAACAAAACAAAACAAAACAAAAAGTTACAGTAATGCTGTATGGGAGAGACTGAGATGCATTATGACACAGTGGAATGAGCTTAGATGGAGAAGATCTGGGTTTGAATACCACTGCTGTCACTACTAGTTATTTGCCTTTGGCTAAGTCTCTGCTTTGCTGAGATGTTGTAAAGTTTAAATACGATGAAGTATCTAGAGTACCCCGAACAATATCTGGTACATAGTAAGTGCTCAATAAACCATACCTTTTATCATTATGCTACATATATACACACTCACTCTATTATTATCATAGCATCTATCTCTAAGCTCGGCATAACACTGGTGCTCAAAAGCGGCTTATTTAACTATTAGGATGAGAATCAGAAAAAGAGAACAACAGAGTTCAAATCAAAGGGGAAAAAAATCTTAAGTACATACGTAGCTCACTTTTTTAAGAACTAGTTTTTACTAGTTTAGTACTTACTACAAGCACACCAGAGAGGCAGCAATAAACACATATATGTGTCAATATTTTTTAAAATAATTAGAAAAGGAAATGGAAAGAGTCACATGACGTGAGTGGTCGGGAGACCTAGGTGACAGACACAGCAGCTCTGCGACAGGGCCATGAGCACGTCCCTTCCCTGCCTGGGCTAGTCAAATACTTCTCAGACTTTTTATTTTGTGGTAGCCCTGGAATCCTTTGTTCAGATGAAATATTATGGAGAAGCCCAAAGTGTAACGCAAAAAGGAAGATCTCTCACTTCAGGAAAGCGGTCGAGGAGTAGACTTAGGGCCAAGCAGGCCTTCCCCTTTGGAGTCAAATCCCCTGCCCTGGAGCATCTCCAAGAGCCTTTCAAAGTTCCATGAGTCCACTTGAACTGCTCAAAAAATTATAGGCTTGAACCACACATCTACGGATTTTGATATAAAAATATGATGAGGCAGCATGACAGACGAGGGAACATCAGTCCCTCAGCCTCGTTTCTGGTCCTGCCCACTTCTGAGGGCATCAGAAGCCAAAGCTGGCTAAGAGGGTGTCAAATCTTTGTGTTCACTGAGGGGCAGGTGTGCTGGCAGAGTCGACAAGAGATACATTCCTGGACATCTTCGGGGAAGTGAACAAAAACGGAGGGAGTAAAATTGGGTTCAGCCTTAAGCGGCACTGTGTCAGGCAGAGGTGACCTGTGCTCCAGGGCAAGGAACAAATCTAAATTTTCATTAAGTCCTAACTCCCTGGTAAGGTATTAATGAAAATGGGAAGGAAAAGAAGGAATGAGGCCAAGGAGGAAAGAACAGAGATGGGGAAGGGGAGAAAGCATAACATTTCCTAAGGTCCTACACGTCCTGTTCCCACAACAAATACTCAGGCAGTGGCCACCAGACTGTCTGTCTTCTGAGTGACCGGCCTGGACCCACAGTCTGTTTTCAGCATATGATGTACGGAACCTTGAAGGTATCGAAACAATCTGTGCCGTGTCTATAAAACAGGACCAACGATATCTGTCTCATAACATCGTTACAGGAGTTCAATCAGGATTTCTACAGAGACGAGACACTCCCGAGGCTTGATTTTGAGAGAGTGTTCATTACAACCACGGAGGGCCTACAGCACTGAGCTCCAGAATTTGGACTTATCTTCCTTGACAGCAGTGAGAATCTCCTCGACAGGGTTTTAAGCAGGAAGGCGAACGAGGAAAACAACTCCAGAGGGAGCTGTGAAGGACGGCTTGAGAGACGCGAGCACTCTTTTCTCCAGGAAATCTTACTTCGAGGTTCCATCAAAACCTGCCCTTACCAACCACAATCGATACCACACTTCCCTAAAATGCAGCTCGCCCAGCTCTGACTTCAGATCAGGGAAGGCAGATGCCAAGAAACCCAGACAAATAAAGTACTGCTTTGGGTCTAACTGCCTCAAATTAGCCTCTGAAATAAACACCTTTTGTAATAACTTCCTACTTGCACCACCACCCAAAGAGGCTAAGCAGATTTCAAGTGGAATTTTGGTTTCAATTAGTGTGAATTTCAGCTTTACTCCGATGTGTTTAGAACTCCATGGGAGCGATTAACTTTTTGGGCAACTCTACTGTAGGCTGGTAGATGCTAAATGAGATGGGAAGTGGGGAGAAGCAATGTTCAGTGGTTTCCTTGGAAAAATGAACAAATGCTACTGTCCACCAGCAAAATAAAATTCCTATACTAAAATAACCAGGAAGATCCAGCTTTACGGTTACTGAAACGACAGCAACAACAGAACAGAAAGAAAACCAGAGCCAGGAATGTCAGCCTTCAACAGACAACTACAGCCATGTCAATTCCATTAACTAACGTCTTTGTTTTCTCCCCTCACACCACCTTTTCGTATAAAAATACAGGATTTTTCCGAAGCCACACGCTGGTTTCATCTCAAATCCCTGTAGAGACAGCTCAACCATGCTATGAGAGCGCTCGTCGTTGAAATTAACTAGTTCATACAGCTTGATGAATGGTGCTCCACTGACTAGGTAGGACCATTTGCAGTTCTGGAGATCATATTTAAAAATGAAATGTGATTGTACTTTTGAGAAAGAAATGCTGAGGTCTTGTACTCAAAAAGCATTCTCCTATTGAGCTAAGAAGCCTAATTTAATATCAAAGTGCTCAATTTTATTTTTCTTTTTGAAACACACCATTTTTCCAGGCCAGGAAAGACGCTGGGGATTCAAGAATCATTTTGTCATTTAGGTTTTGGCAGGAGAAATTCAGTTTAGACAATAACGCACACCCGCACACACTTTCACTCTTCCAAGCCATATTCATCTACACAAGGCCACTTATTGCGTGGCTTATTAGTTCCATGTGGGACTTGAGCTAAGCTGCATGATGTCTGATACAAACCGTCTGTTACCGTGAGGGAATGTGCATCAATACAATGCCTCCATAAAGGTTACTAAAAGATCAACACTTTCGTGATGGGATTACAATGAATTTGACTACAAAGAGAACCTGTCGAGAGGAACAGAGAGAAAAAAAAAGAAGAAGAAATTAAAAACGCACATAGGCATCAAAGACTTAACGTTTGAATATTCTGGCTTACGTAGTTGCCGATATTTCAATTCATTTTTAAATGCTAAAGTTTCACCGACAGGAAAAGAACTAGATTAAGAGCTTAAAAAGAAAGGGGGGGGGCACCACCAAGTCAAACATAAAATCTGCCTTCCTAGAAGAAAAGAGAACTCTTTCCAAGATGTGGAAGGGCTGCTTAAAAATATTTAATATGAGGAATCCTATTGTTTCTTACAGTGCGTCACTGCAATATATGCCTCCAAGGAAAACGTCGGAAAACCTGATGATGGGTCTCTAGTCGCAAGAACAACCTAAGTCCTTTTCCATCCTCTTCGCTAAACCCTGCCAGTTCTTTTCCAAAATAGGTAAGTTATCCTGTAAACACTGGACCTCGCTGAGACCTGCCATCCTGATGTCCGAAGCCGAGAAGCTGGAGTCTAAGCAGAGCAACGTGTCTTCCCTTCCTCCTCCCGATCGCACGCCCAGCGACTTTTCGAATCACGGGATTCGAATCGAGCGGAGCGGCACTTTTGAGACCATCAGCCCACCCGCTTCACTCACCCTGGAGGGTACGTGAGAGGTCAGGCGGACTCGCTACGGCTGGTCGGCTGGACGGGTGGAGTCCAGGGAGCAGAATCGAAATTGCTGCCTTCTAACCACAGCTTCCTTTCTCCCTACGTGCTGTAATTGCGAGGAACAGGTTCTATCTGAGCCGAACTTACCATTATAAAATCTGTCATGCTAACAATGCTTCAATTAACATGGGCCTTCCCTGCAGATTCTTACATTTGCCAGCAAATAACTATTAAACTGACGCAGCTCTGGGGTCGACCTGCCCGCGGGGCTCTATCACTGCCACGCCTTACAAGCTGCCGCAGAGGGTCAGTCAAGCATCCCGTACACGGCCAGGCAAAGCACAACGGGACATCTGTCGAGGGCCTACACCTCGGACCCTTGACAGCCGCTGCAGTCAGCTGTCAAGAGTGGTCATCCAAGAGAGGTTATGTTCTCTGGAGGCTAAAGGCTGTGTGAATGGACAGCCTCGTGCAGGAGCCACCAGAGCAGGCATTCATCCCGGGGTCAGGCCCGGCAGGCTCCACCCTGGCTCCCGGCCCTTCTGTTACAGTCCCACGCACGCCGATGTGCTCCAAGCTGCCTTATATTGACCTCTGGCCACATCTGGGTTCCTGATTCCCTTGGGAGCTAAAACTTGCTCCCTAAACGGATCCAGTTCAGCCACTTCTGCTTCCAGTTCACTGGCGCTGGGGCAATCCTGGTGTGAAGAGCTGCATCAGATAAAGGAGAGCACTGTCTAAAAGGAGAGTTTTCTAGAATGTCTTACAAATGGAATCATGGAATATTTAGCTTCTGGTGATGGCCTTTTTTCTTTTTCTTTTTTTTTGTCTTTTTAGGGCCGCACCTGAGGCATATGGTAGTTCCTAGGCTAGGAGTCGAATCAGAGCTACAACTGCCAGCCAGATCCGAGCCGGAGCTGCGACCTACACCCCAGCTCAAGGCAACACCGGATCCTTAACCCACTAGGTGAGGCCAGGGACTGAACCCTCGTGGATACTAGTCCTCATGGATACTAGTCATTTACGGTTTTGAGATTCATTCATGTTGCGTGTATGGGTTCCTTTTTACTGCTGAGTGGTATTCCACCGCACGGATATACTACAGTTGTTTATCTGTAAGCTGGGTGATGCACATTTGGGTTGTCTCATGTTCAGGCTATTATGAATTAAGGTACTATAAACATTTGGGCACAGGTTTTTGTTTGGACTTGAGTTGCTATTTCTCTTGGACTGATACCTAGGAGTAGAAATTCTGGGTTGGATAGAAGATATATGTTTAACTTTATTTTTAAAATGCCAAACTGTTTTCAAAAATGGCTATGCAGTCTTGCATCCCCACCAGCAATGCATGAGTGTTTTAGTTATTCTGCATCATTGCCAGGACTTGATATGTCGGTTTAAAATTCTAGCCATTCTAGTAAGTATATAGGGGTGTTTCATTACAGTTTCAATTTGCAGTTCCTTAATGACTAATAGTACTTAGCATCCTTTCATCTGATTTGTTTGCTTCTGCCAACTGTATCTCTTCTGGCCATCTTCCTGCAGGTCTGTGAGCTACCACTGATGAACTCATCTGATCAATACCCTCTGATTAAACCTACTGTGATAGAGCAGAATAAAATCTGGCTCCATACTGGATCTGTTGCTTTTACCTTAACCTTTGAATTCTATTGCTTTTGCTACAAATTAATCACTAAAGGGATGTTGCCCATAGCAGAAGGTGTACCTCACGGCCCATCCCTGGGAACCTGCCTGAGGGTTAAGCTGAGATACTCTTGCTTAGCCCACAAGAAACATTCTGACCAGGCCTACCTGTGAATAGCTATAGGAAAGGAGAAATTAACACATCCCCTCCAGAACAGGGCTGAAATCAGGAGTTATTTACAAAGACTTATCATCTTTTTAACTTTACCTTCTCATCTCCCTCTGTTCTATGGAAGAAACTAGCATCTAGATCCCAGGCAAGGTGGTTCTTTAGGACGCTAGTCCACCACCTTCTCAGACAGCTGGCTTTCCGAATCAAGTCACTACTCCTTGCCCCAACGACTGGTCTCTCAATTTATTGGCCTGTCATGGGGCAAGAAGTTTGGGCTTGGACTCAGTAACATTAATACCTTCTAACTGGGAACCCTCTAAACTAATACCATGTCCGCTTAATCTAACCAGGGTAGATTCTGTTTATGACAACAACACAATCCTATTTGTAATGAGGAGCCACAAGGAGGTCTTACGTGTGTAAAAGACAAAAATTAAAATGCCACTAGAAGTGCAGCGATTACCTCATGGAAATTCAGGTACATCTAAATGTCAGAGTTTTATTGGAATGAAATTGCACTTAAGTCTGTTATCATAAATTTGACCACACAAGGAGTAGAGAAGCCCATTCTGGCATCTCCCTAACAAGGCACAGTGACCACAAATACCTGACATGATTGTTGGTAGAAAATGCTTATGTCAAGTCAACCAAAAATTATGGAGCCACTAGTGTGTGTGTGTGTGTGGTGGTGATAATGGAAACAGGGATATGCAGATGGCATTATTTATAAAAGGAGAAATGTGGAAATAATTTGAACATGTACCTTTCTTTGGCCAGTAGGTTATGTAATTCCCACTGTACACATGACAAAGCTGGAAAAGTTAAAGGAATTATCTGAATTTTCACAGGGAGCAAGCAGAGGAGCTGAGATTTGAATTCTACTCTGACTTTCACATCCCAAATGCAGCCTAAATATTGCTTACAAGTTGGGTAGAAAAGATTGTTTCCTCATTTCTCATTTTTTCTCAATACTTAGAAAGAGACTCTCAACTCTTCAGAGAAACACATTCCTTTTCTTGCTATCAGACATTTGACAACAGTGCTGTGTCTACTCAGCTGTTGTTCAGTTAAACTGTACATATTTAGTTGTTTAAAATCTTTGCCTGTAAGTTAATCCCTACAGCCTCTTCATCATTCTTTATGTCTGTGAACTCCCTCCAGTCTCCCTTAAAGAATCTGGTAATGAGGTGCCCTAAATGGAACACAGTTTTCCAGAATGTTCTTTTCTCTCACTAATGGTTTTCCCCCTTCAAACATTAATTTTACCATAATATCTACTTCACAGCTTTTAGGGATTTTTTTTTTTTGTGAGTTCTTCTGACCTCACTTGACTTGCTTAGAGTCCAAGCCCATGCATCTCATTTAGTCTCTCAGGTTGCTCATAAATAAATGTAGCGTCAAAAAAAAAAAAAAGAAAAAAGAAAAAAGAAAGAAAGATAGAAAGAAAGAAAGAAAAAAGAAAAACAAAAGCAAATCCTAAATGGCAACCCACGGATGCGAGTGCACACTGCCCCTCCAATCAGACGATGCTCTTACAATTTGGTCGGGAATAATTCTGCTCATCTTTTGATCTCACAGCTCATTTCACAGAAAGTATACTTAATTCATTAGACATGTACTGACTATCTCCTAGAGGGAAGGTCTACAAGGCATGATGGGGGATCCCACCGTGACTTGGCCAGGGATGCCACCTTGAAGGAGGTTACCGCTTAAGTGAAGGATGACTAAGTCAACCTAGAGGGAAGGCAACAACCTATGAGAGTTTGAAGGGGGGGGAGGGGATAGGCAGAATTTTAAGATGCGCCCGTAACTTTTAGCCCCGGTGATACTCTTCTGGTTATTTTACGTTTATGGCAAAGGGAGATTGTCTGGGCAGGACTAATTTAATCACATGAGCCTTTAAAAGCAGAGAATTTTCTCTGGGTGGCAAGAGACGAGAACGTTCAGAGATATTTAAAGTGTGAGAAGGGCTTGATGGGACACTGTTGGTCTGAAGGTGGAGGCGCCATGTGTGAAGGAAGGCAGGAAGCCTCTAGGAGCAGAGTGGCCCCTGGCTGAAAGCCAGCACATTGGCCAGCCCGGACCTCCCACTGCAAAGAACGGGATGCTGCCAACAATTTAAAGGAGCTTGGAAGTGGATTATTCCCAAGAGTTTCCAGATAAGAGCCCAGCCTGCCCAACACCTTGATTTTGGCTTTGTCAGCCACTGAGCAGCGAAACCAGAAGAGCCCACCCAGATTTCTGTCCTACAGAACTGCGAGATTAAAAATGCATGTTGTTTAAGCTGCTACATTTGTGGTAATTTACTGTGAAGCAACAGAAAACTAATACAGGTGGAAAAGGTTATATCTATCTTTTACTTGAGACCGGGAGTGAATTCATGGGCAGAATGTGGCCCGAGCAGCTCCCTGACGACATTTTTGTGTATCTACTATGTGTCAGGCACAACAGGGAGAGCTCTACACAAGGACACAGAGGTTTTGAGTTAGCAAATAATATTTGAACATTAAACACATGCTGGGACAAGCTTTAAGTGCTCAAGGGGAAGAGGTTCGAGACAATGAAGAATTATCCCCAACTTTATCTATTTTGGAGAGTCTGAGTTTTTATTCTCTAGAGATTATGATTATTTTAAAAAATTTTGCAAGATCCTATCAGGCCAAGAGCCAATTTTGGACTGTTCAAGCTTATGGCACACAGTCTGAAAAACTAAAAGCCAAAAGAAAACAAACAAAAAGCCCTGAAACATAGACATGAATAACTAGTTTAGAACAGGACAAAATCTTTGGTTGTTAAAGTAGAGCACAGCGTTAAGCGACCTGGACATTCAAACTGGGGAAGCACCCAGAATATAATGGTCACAAGTCAAAAATCACCATGTAATAACATAAGGATATTCACTACTACCATGGCTAATTAATATAGATAAGAGAAAGAGTTAAGAGCTATAAAAATTGGGGAAAAAGAGAGGTGAGATAGGAGTTTTCTTGCAGTGCAGCAGGTTATTAAGAATCTGGCATTGTCACTGCATTGTTTGGGCCACTTGCTGTGGTGCTGGTCAGATCCTTGCCCGGGCAACTTCCACATACCTCAGGTACGGCAAAAAAAAAAAAAAAAAAGAGGTTAGAATAATTTTTAGAGATGATATGATTATATATCTAGGAACTCCAAGCAAACCAACTGAAGACCCATCACAAATACAGTAGAAAATTCAAAACAAAAATCAGTAGTCTTTTTTTATATAAGTAATAATGAATTAGACAATTACATGGTGCCATTTTAAGCAGCAACAAAGATGTAGAGCAGAAACTATCACAACTTTGTAAATAAATGTTAAAAAATGAAAAAAAAAGAAAAAATACACAAACAAGACAATAACGATGCTGGTATGAGAAAAAAAGAAAAGAAAAGAAATAGCCACAAAGATAAAATATCTAGAAACAAACAAAACTAAATGGCAAGACCTACAGGAGGAAAACCTTAATATCCTATTAAGGGATGCGAAACAAGATCCTCCTGTTCCTGGAGAGGAAAATTTAAAGATGACAATCTCTACAAACTAATCTATAAATTTATTATGATACTAGTAAAAAAAAAAATAGCTAGAGGATTTTTTAGAACTAAAGTATTGCCATGTTCAGTTTTGTTTTGGTAAATAAAAATAATTCTATAGCATTTTTAATATGCTAGGCTTTGCCTTAAGTGCTATACAAATACGAACACATTCAATTATCATCACAAAGTAGGTAATATTATTAACCCCATATTACAGATGCAGAAACGGAGATCCAGACAGATGAGAGTTGGTGAATGAGAGTTCCACTTTCTATTTAAATACTACCCTCTGGCGCTATTAATTAACCATCTTACCAGGTTATGACACAAAACCACCCCGTCAAATCAATCAGCGGTTCCAAGGACTATGCCAAGGTTATTAAACCCCGTGATCGTCTCTCTTCACACTGCCACTTTCACGTTAACTTTCTAAATTCTTAAATCAAAAACATCTCATACAAAGCCCATTTAAAGTACATAAAGAGGCAGAGGAGAGGAACAAAGAAGTGAAAAGGGCTGGGCGTTCCGGCTGGCAAGTTAACACCTTTGTGACCCTGAGCAGGTCACCAACCCCCTGAACCTCTGGTTCCTCATCGACCTAACGTGTGTAACATCTGCTTCATGGGATCACTGTTTGGAATAAGAAAAATAATGGATGTAAAGCTCTCGACAGAGTCTCTGATTCGTAAGCAGGTTACAATTGTCCTCATCCCTTTTCCCCCGCAGCTCGTCCTAAGAACAGGACTGCCTGTCACACTCAACCGCTAAAGCGCTAAAGCGCTACCTTATTTTCCTACTTCAGTCATTACTCGTTTCCCTTTCTAACTTCCTTTAGTTGTTCTTCCTACATGTTGTTCTTTTTGATTTCAACCAAATCAGACGTGTCTTAAAGGTAACATCCTATAGCCTTAAAAAAACAGGACTCACTGAAAAGAAAACATCCCAGGTAAACAAAATATTCACAACATTTTGAAGATGAGAAATGCTACCAGACTGGAGTAAGAGCACTGGAAAACTGGCAAACACACCTGTTGGGTAGAGCATGATCTTAGAAGGCCCTTGCTTTTACCTTCTGACAGGACAGACCCACTTTCTACAGCATCTTTGACAAGCATCTAGCGTTAGTATGTGCACTTCTTTTTTTTTTTTGTCTTTTGTCTTTTTAGGGGCACGCCTGCGGCATATGGAGGTTCCCAGGCTAGGGGTCGAATTGGAGCTGTTGCTGCCAGCCTATGTCACAGCCACAGCAACGCCAGATCCGAGGTGCATCTGCAACCTCCACCACAGCTCACAGCAACATCGGATCCTTAACCCACGGAGTGAGGCCAGGGATCGAACCTGCAACTTCATGGTTCCTAGTCAGATTCGTTTCTGCTGTGCCACGATGGGAACTCCAGCACGTGCTCTAATGACTAGATACACAATGCATCTCCAAGCTTCCCATTCCAGGGTTGGGCAGTTCTATCTGATAAAAAATACTATTTCTCATGTGAGCTAAAATTCCCTCTTTCTGATGTCTATCTATTTGTAGGCATCTAATCCTCCAGCAAGGTTTAAGTTTAGTCCTCCTTCCCCTGACTGTCATCGAAATAGGAAGACTGCCAGCTTCTCTTGGATGTGTTCTTTACACCTTCTGACTTGTTACTGCATACTCTTAAGGTACACTGTCCCGGGTTTATCAATAACTTCCTTTACAATTCTGATCGCTACCAGATCAAGTTATAAAAGCCATATTCAGTAAGCTCTACCAGAGAAGGGATCCTTGACTCCCGAGTGGATCTTTATTTTGTCTGTGTCTCACTCAGAGCTACACTACGTGAGAGCAGTGATTTTTTCCTCTTCTCGCTGAGGCGCCCCTGTGCCAAAACCTTCCCAGCCTCATTCACACTGGGCCGTAGCCTTTCATGGGCGCTACAATCAAAACACCTAACATACCTGCCGTTCTTTAAATAAGCCTCAGCGCTTGATTTTTTGGAACAGCTATGCCTTTGTCATGCTATTCCTTCAGTCTGGTTTATTTATTAAAATCTTCTCTTTCCTTAGGTACAGTCCACATGTTACACACTGAAAAGCTCTCCCTGACTGAACCAGGAAGAAGCAAAATGCACATCACGCAGCGTTCCGCTCCTATGTTCCCAGCTCTTTGCAGGTTCTTTAATACCGTATCTTAGTTAAAGTTCATAAACCCTCCAAGGATGACATTTGTCTCTTGGTATCAGTGGGGGATTGGTTCCAGGAATCTTGTGGATACCCCAACCTACAGATGCTCAAGTCCTTCAGAAAAGGTAGTCCATGTAGCACAAATGCAAAATGACACAGCGCAGGAGCCCACTGAATCCATGGATGCCAAACCCGTGGATGCCATGGGCAACTGTATTTAATCTTTGCCTCACAGATAAAGACATAGGTTCAGAGGGTTAAATAATTCCTAAAGGTTACACAATGAATAAAACCAATAAAACTCTAGTCTATCTGATTTAAAGGCACGAGTATCAAATAATGTTCTTTCCAAGATCCAGTTTCTTTTCTTGTTTTTTGGCTTTTTGCCTTTTCTAGGCCTATACCCATGGCTTATGAAGGTTCCCAGGCTAGGGGTCTAATCGGAGCTGTAGCCGCCGGCCTATGTCACAGCCACGGCAATGCAGGATCCGAGCTGCGTCTGCGACCTACACCACAGCTCATGGCAACCAGAATCCTTAACCCACTCAGCAAGGCCAGGGATCGAACCTGCAACCTCATGGTTCCCAGTTGGATTCGTTAACCACTGAGCTACTATGGGAACTCCAAGATCCAGTTTTGGTAACATGCGTATTATGGATAAACGTTACACAAATAGAGCCAACTTTCTAACCTAATTCCTTCCTTATTTTCACAGTCTAAATGTATGCACTATCTCAGAAGGTAATACATTCCTCAGCAATTAGTTTTTTTTTTTTTGTCTTTTGTCTTTTGTTGTTGTTGTTGTTGTTGCTATTTCTTGGGCCGCTCCCGCGGCATATGGAGGTTCCCAGGCTAGGGGTTGAATCGGAGCTGTAGCCACCGGCCTACGCCAGAGCCACAGCAACTCGGGATCCGAGCAGCGTCTGCAACCTACACCACAGCTCATGGCAACACCGGATCGTTAACCCACTAAGCAGGGGCAGGGACCGAACCCGCAACCTCATGGTTCCTAGTCAGATTCGTTAACCACTGCTCCAGGACAGGAACTCCAGCAATTAGTTTTAAGAAGCACGAGGAATATCTCTTAGGAATATTGGAGGAAAAGTGTTGGAAATTAGAGGGAATGTCTCTGATCTCTAAGTTTTGTGACTCTTTGGATTTCAACTCTTGACCAGGAAAAGGCAAATACTCAAAAAGTCTGGAGTTCCCTTCATGACTCAGCGGTTAATGAATCTGACTAGGATCCATGAGGATGCAGCATCAATCCCTGGCCTCGATCCGTGGGTTAAGGATCTGGCGTTGCCAGGAGCTGTGGAGTAGGTTGCCAACACGGCTTGGATCCCATGTTGCTGTGGCTGTGGCGTAGGCTGGCAGCTGTAGCTCCAATTCGACCCCTAGCCTGGGAACCTCCATATGCCATGGGGCGGCCCTAAAAAGCAAAAAGAAAACAAAAACCAAAACAAAAAGTCTGGTTATTGCTTTGAGACATTCACTAGTTGTGTTTGGATCTCATTCCTCTACTTTTGAAAATGCAATAAAATTAGGCTGAGTTTGGTTAAAATAAAAAGAATACTTTAAAATTCACTCTTTTACCTTAAAAAAAAAAAAAAACCAAACCCTCTTTTGGGGACTTGGAGGTTAAGATGGCAGGTTGAAGCATGTACATTTAATTTTAGAATCTCCTGAAACTGCAATAACATGTGAGTAATGGGATTTTCTGTCTTTATGCTCCCATTGTTTTGAATGAGAAGACCGTGGTGTTTTCAATCGTCTCATATGTATCGTGCTTATATGCAAATATAAAAAAGAGAATATAGGAGAGGTTATCATTGCAACAACATGTTGGAAGCTAAAAAGCAGATGGATAAGTGGTAACTAACGTAGCACTTTGAAAAGCTGAGTTCTAAGCCAGGAGAGGGGGGATTGGAGAGGCGATGTGAGCTATAATTCAGTAACAACCATAAGGCTCAGGAACTGGGGGCCTCAAATACTTTTTTTTTTTTTAATTGAAGTATAGTTGATTTACAACGTTGCAGGTATAAGAGCAAAGCGATACATATTTTTTTCTTTTCAGATTCTTTTCCATTAGAGGTTATTATAAAATATTGAAAATAGTTCCCTATGCTCTTGTAACTCTTTGCTGGTTATCTATTTCATATCCCAAACTCCTAATTTATCCCTATCAAGTACTTCTTTTTTTCTTTTTTTTTGGTTTTTAGCGCCACACCTGTGGCATATGGAGGTTCTCAGGCTAGGGGTCGAATTGGAGCTACAGCTGCCAGCCTGTGCCGCAGCCACAGCAACGCTAGAACCAAGTCACATTTGTGACCTACACCACTGTTCATGGCAATGCGGGACCCTCAACCCACTGAGCAAAGTCAAGGATCGAACCTGCAACCTCATGGTTCCTAGTCGGATTTGTTTCCGCCGCGCCACGATGGGAACACCCCTACCAAGTACCTCTTAAAGTGACAGTAAAATTGGGGTTAAGAACAAAGATTATTTCGCAAGGTATGTAAATAGTGAGTACATTATGTTATTCTGAAACTGAAAATAGTATTGTATGTCACTTATGCCTCAATTAAAAAAAAAAAAAAACAAACCCACAGGAAGACTAGTTGAAAACCTCTAAGACAATTCTATTTCCAGATCCACTCACAACGCCACAGTCAGGCAATAACCATCCTTACACCCTGGCAAATAAGTGAGAATTTCATTCTTTGGAGAGGGAAACACCACGATTAGGGGCAAAGACACTGTATTGAAAACAAGACCATTAAATGAATGCATGCATATTAAATGCCGGGCCCGCCAGCCAGTCCTTTCCTCTCTACTCTGCTTCCAGAACACGGGCAAATACGTCACAGGTGGACGTATTTGGATCTCTTGGCAAGAGATCCTTGCCAAGCCCAAGAGGAAAGACCTACAGAGAATGACACTGAGTGCTCCCTGGCCAGTGAGTCCCACGGTTAACAACTGCTATCCACACACAAAGCGCTTCTGATGTTTCCTGGTCCTCTGCCTCTTAAAAAATTTAAAAAACCATTAATATGCTAAGATGGATAAGAAAGATATCACGCACGAGGCTATTTAGCGGAAAAGCGTTCTTAGCAGTCTAAAATATGCAAGCAGTCACTTGTGATGGAGCAGGATGGAGGATAATGTGAGAAAAAGAATCTATACGCGTGTATGACTGGGTCACTATGCTGTACAGCAGAAGGTGACAGAACTCTGTAAATCAACTACAATGGAAAAAATTCAAATTAAAAAAGTCTTTCCTACACACACACACGATAAAGTATGAAAGTGAAGTATGAAAAATAGAAGGGCATGATGTAGACGCAGGGAATCTCTCAGGAGAAGGAACAAAAAGATAAAGGGAAGGAAAACAGGAGAGAGAACATCAGAGGCTCAGTGTGGGAACTCTAATACCTAAATATCATAAAGTGAGAGAAGAGGAAATAAAGCAGAAATCATCAATGAAATAATCCAAAGAAACGTCTCAGAACTTAAGGACTTCAGTTTTCAGACTAAAAGGATCCACTGAGTATCCATCTAGCACAATGGGAAAAAAATAAGCTCAAAGGCCTATCAGTCTGAAATTTCAAAACACTAAGGACAAAAGCAGTGCCTACAAACTTCCAGAAGCAAAGCAAAGCAAAGCAAGTAAACAGATCATATACAAAAAATGGGGAATCAAATATCTTTAGGTTTCTCAAAAGTAACACTGGAAGCTAAAATATAATGGAACAATGATGTCAGAATTTATAGGTATACTTCCAGTCTAATTCCACATCCAGCCAAAAAAGAATAAAGATATTTTTAGATTTACAAAGTCACTGAATTTTACTCCCATACACCCTTTCTCGGGATGCTACAGGAGAATCTGCCGAGACACAACAAGAGAGGAAACTGAGAAGGAGAAAGACATGGAATCCATTCAGGAACTGGATTTCAACATGAGGGGAATGGTGGGAATCACAAGCATTACAGTCAAGGCATAGAGAGCAGTCAGAGAGAGCGGAGCAGGTCAGAAGCCTCCAGGAGAGACTTCTTCCAGAGATTAAATTGACTGAATACCTGACAAGTAACTGACCGTACACCTGACCTGTCCGACTATCTCAAGAGGAGATTTAGCCCGCTGCGGGAGCGTTTGGAGTAGAATTAGTTATAGGCACACTGAAAACTAATCAACGTAAAAATAAGAGAATCAGAAACTTCAAAGAAAACACAAAATTTTAGGGAGGGAACAGCAGTCACAGTGTATTGAGTGGCACACATCCTGGAGAGTCGGTCCCAATCGGTCCTGTGTGGCCATTAGAAATACACTACTTACACAAAAGTGCAGCCACTAGCTACTACTGCATCTAAAATAATCAAGGAGTTTCCCGGTGGCTCAGTGGGTTAAGGACCTTGTGTTGTCACTGCTGTGGCATGGGCTCAATTCCTGGTCCGGGAACTTCTGCATGCCACAGGTTTGGCAAAAAAAAAAAAAAGAAAATAGTTAAAATAAAAATGTCAATGAAAGATAACCTCTAAGAAAATGCAGGGAGTTCCCGTCGTGGTGCAGTGGTTAACGAATCCGACTAGGAACCATGAGGTTGCGGGTTCGGTCCCTGGCCTTGCTCAGTGGGTTAACGATCCGGCGTTGCCGTGAGCTGTGGTGTAGGTTGCAGACGCGGCTCGGATCCCGCGTTGCTGTGGCTCTGGCGTAGGCCGGTGGCTACAGCTCCGATTCAACCCCTAGCCTGGGAACCTCCATATGCCGAGGGATCGGCCCAAGAAATAGCAACAACAACAACAACAACAACAACAACAACAAAAAAAGAAAATGCAGACAACACTCTGAAAACATGTCAGCTCTCAATAACTTATAATAATTATTATCAACGGAATCATCTGGGGAATAGTTTTGGGGAAAATGCTCACTGACCGTATAATTTCTCCTTAATCTCACTCTATTTTTCAAAGCCCTGCATTATCTTCCCAGACACATGCAAAGCTAAGCACATTTATAAGCGAGGTCAGTAATTTCATGTGATACAAGTATGTGCCCCCCCTCCTTTAAAATAGTAGGCTCTTCCTTCCAGTGCTGGATTCTTAGTCCCGAGGCCACACAGGAAGGTCACCAGTTCTTTCTGTCTTCCAGGCACAAACCTTTCCTGAGTCTAGTTTATGTCCTGGGCACTGAGTCAGGATAAAGGGATGCGGAAGCTTCGGACTCTCATTCTTAAAGAGTTTATCAGTCTAGCAGAGGAGACATGCACGATAAATAACAACAGACATGTAAAAATACTGATATATCTGAGTATGTGAGGGAGAACCAAAGATGAATGATACCTCTGTCCAGGAGGGTAAAGAAAGACTTCAGAGAAGAGAAGACGGCAGAGCTGCCCCAGAGATGGGGCGGGAGGTGAGCGCACAGATGACGGGGGTGGGGAGACATCAGGCAAAGCGGATTGAAAAAAAGCAAAAGCAGAAGGCGGGCCTCACCTAGGTGAGGTAGTTCAGCTTTCCTGGCACAAAGGGCCAGTGGCAGGGGTTGTGGGGGAAGTGGCAGCAGAAGGTGAGGCTGAAAAGGGAGGAGGAAGACAGATCGTGTGATGCCTGTGCCTTGCCAACGTGTCCTCTTGCTTTTGCTGTTGAGGGGGAAGTGCTGTGGGAAGGCAGCCACTGGAAATGATCTGAAGATTTTAAGCACGGGGCTGACATGAGCAGACTCCCTCCCTCCCCCCCATTGTTCTTCATTGTGAGAGCATCTACTCGCACAGCAAGTATTTCAGCAGGGACCCTACCCTGGAGAGAGCAGAGAATCGCTTAACAAAAATCACTCATTGGGGAAACCACACCATGCTGAGACCCATGCCCTGACCTAGAAACTTCAACACATGCCCAGTGATCTCAGCGTTCAGAGGACAATACTGGCCCTGTGCCCAAGAGAACTCGGCTGTAGGGACCATGTACCCAAGAGAATAGAAAAGAATTTCGTCTGTTCACCTAAGGATGGTTGCAAAAATCTAATAAAATAATGTACATAAAAACCTTTTGATAAAGTATCCCAATCCTTAATTTATAAATTACACGACTTTGAGTAAGCTGCTTGATTTTTCTGAGCTTCAGAGCCCTCGTGTGCAAAGTGGAGACAGCTCCATCTATGAGGACTGAAGGACCTTGTCCAACACCCAGTATTTGCAACAGTACCTAAACCATTTCCATTGGCTGAGGGAATGTCGCTTGGTCAGTTATGTGGTCAACTAGTATTTGCAGAGGACACAAAGTGAACAGAGTCCTGATTAGTCAGAGTTCCCAGAACAAGAAGCAAGACTGGAAAAAAAATTTAACGCCACCACCGTATTGTTCATGATGAAGTCAATTCGAGAACAGGGCAACCAGCGTCTCTAAGTTTAAGGAGCTCTTCAGAATCTCAGGCAAGTGTGTTTGACTTTCCCCTTGGCATTCCTATGTACCCACACACAGTCACAAGCATGTGTGTGTGTGTGTGTGTGCGCGCGCGCATGCACGCAGAAACATTAGGACTCACTAAGGAAAAATAAATCTCTCACACTTGAAGAGTAAGGATCTGCACAGGCAGCAAATCTCTGGGTGAAGGTGACGCAGTGGGTTATACAAGCCAACACTGTATGTCAGGGCGTCACCAAGTGTCAGACACCAGAAAAGGAACCCGAGTCCGTCAAATGACATCAGTAAAAAGGTATGACTAGCCATGTGCGGCCTGGGCTATATGCCGTATCTTGCAATAAACAGAAATGGCTAGAATTTGGATGACTGACTACACAGTGCAATCATAAAAACAAAATATGTTCTAAGAGTTGCTGCTGCTGGATCTACAACCTTGGGGATGAATGAAATAATGCCTGCTGCCATATATACACAATCGCGTGGATCTTGTTTTTTGAGGAAAAATAAGTTCAGGCCATTTCTAAACTAGCAATTTGTCCGCCTAGGTTTTGTTAAGACGTTTATGGTTACAATAAAATATGATCTTTCGTATTAAGTCACTTATGGCCTTGGTAAATTATTATTTCATATTAACTGACTCTTGGGACGCTTTAACTCTACAAAACGTGCACTCCGGTTTTTAAAAGCAGAAGGCAAAACTAGATATTCCTAGTCTACTACCTCATGCTAAAGAACCACCAAAGATCTGGGAATACATAGGAAAAGATACATGAAATCTCTATCTAATTAGTTTCAAATATGAAAGGATGGCTGCAACTGAAGACAATATCCAACCAATACTTTAAATCTTTAAAGGCACAAGGAACAGGTCTGAGTGGCTTCCTGGATTCAAGTCTCTACACCCAAGGTCATTCGATGGAGGAAGGTTACCAAAGTAAATGGCTGTGGGAAAATTCAGTACCCACTTTAGGGCGCAGAGGTCAGCAGCTTTACAGATGCGTGATGACCAGTATTCCTGTACACATGGTGAAAAGGACTAAAGAAAGATCATGGCTCATGGATTAGAGGAGGACATCCACAGTTCAAAAACCAGCCTTGGGAGTTCCCACTGGGGTGCATGGGTTGAGGATCTGCCATTGCCACAGCTGTGGTGTAGGTCGCAGCTGTGGCTCAGATTTGATCCCTGGCTGGGGAACTTCCACATGCTGTAGGAGGGTCCAGGAAAAAAAAAAGTGACCATTAACGGGCTTTAAATTGCAAATATGTAACTATGAGGTCAAGTCACCTCTGTATTCCCGAGGGCGTGGGACCTGGAGTTCCCCGGAATGGCGAGGGAAGGTGGATTTGGAGGGAGCCTCACGACTTGGGGGCTCAGCAAGGTTGAAACAGAGCACGTGACATCAGCAGGCACATGGCAGCTGGCAGGCAGTGGGAGCTCAAGGAATGTTTGCTGATGAGTGAATTGGGAAAAGGGCCTAGAAATATGACAGTGACAAACCTGCCTACTTTGATATCTGATCACAGGCCCTGAAGCTGCCAAATGCAAATGGTGCCACGGGCGGCCACCAACGTAACATGAATTACCCAGCTTCAAATGGTTTTCTCTGCAGCAGACAAGCAGAAATAAACAAACACATATACAATGAAGTTGCATATACAGTGAAAAAGAACACCTGATTTTTAAAGAGATATTAGAGTTTACTTTTTACATATGACTGAATCCCAATGCTATGCACAGTGAAAATATGCAATAAATAAAGAGCTTGAATAACTAAATATACTACTTCCTTCACTATCTTAACATGAAAGAAAAAAATTGCATCTGCACTTAGCAGTGTTTGGTTTGGCCGTGGCATGCAGTAGTACGATGTCGGATTTTAGTTCCAGACCAGGGATTAGAACCCAGGCTGCAGCAGTAAAAGCACTGAATCCTAACCACTCTACCACCAGGGAACTCCCAGAAGTGTGTTTCTTGATGGAGTCGACGTCCATTTGATACAAGTTCCTTATTTTGCTGCAGACGGGTAACGCTCTGGTCCGTGGAACACACTTCGAGTAGCACTGGTTTGACAACCTCGGCACATTTTCTACCCTAATGATGATGTTCTAGGGAGAGTAAGTTAGAAAATCATCACATTCTGTTAGAAGTGGGAGGCGAGGTGGGCCCAGAGAGAACCAACTTTTATTGCGTATTCTCATGTTTTAAGATATATTAGTTAACCTTTATAATAACCACGGATTGGCAGGATTACCATTCTGAACTGAGGTTCAAAGAGGTGCTAAATTTATCTGATGTCATGTAACTGGTGTAGAAGCCATAAAATGTGTCCCTTCGATCTTGTGCAGCAGGGACAGTAACCGGCTGACGGCTCCAGCCACTGCACCTGTGCATCCTCACTGCATTGGGGCCAAACTTACTGCAGGCTGCTCCCAGCCAGTGACCGTGCACAGCAAGGGTGCCAAAGGCAGGCCCACTCTGGCGAGATGGGGGACTCCTGCAAGGGGCAACTCTGGCTTGAGGATTTCCCCATTCACCTGGAAGAACCTTCCTTAGAACCGAGCTGCAGTCCAAGAGTCTTCCTTATTAGCTTGCCTCCCTTCCTTTTCTCCTTCTCTAAGTATCCTACCTGCATTGCAGTCTGAGGGCTCCTCCCACCTTCTTTCACTCCCTTTCAGTACATCATGTGGACATCGAATCCCCTCCTGACGTCTGCTTCTTGTTAAATCCAAACGAACGCAGCTCCGGTAAATGCGGGCACTGGTACTGACCGTGTGATTATTTGGAGCGAAGAGAAGGTTAGTCTAGAATTAAATACAGTGAGTCTAAGACGCTGTGTTTTACTCACGGTAGAGGAAGTGTGATGCAAGGAGCAATGAAAAAGGCTGCCACTGCCTCACTTTCTCTTCCTGCGCCCGGGATAACACACTAAGAGGGACGACCAAGGGTGGAAGATGACGTCGGTGGTGGGACTAATAGAATCGCCTGTGCCAGCAGATGCGACAAATTGCTACTTCTTGGTGTTATTTACTTCATATTACCGGTCTTGGAAACGCAGTAAGTTTTGAAAACCCCCAAACAAAACAAAAGGATGCTCTGCTGTTGCCATAGGCCCTGAAGGCAGTGGTTTATGGATTCCGCAAATGGAAAGTCACATTGGCAGCTGTGCCAACTGTCTCAAACGCATATGCTAATGAGTGGAAATAAAGGGATATTTACTGAATGTCTATTTAAGTTAAGGCAGTGTGCTGGGGAACTCATCAGGAGGGTTAGGTGAAATACACATGTGGGCTATTTTTCATCCCAGGCATTTTCTTTCACGGCCTCTCACTCACCAGAGCCTAGTACAGTACATTCAGTGAATACTTTCTGGCTGGCACATTCAAAGAGCACACAACATTCTGCATGTATTCTGAGTTTCGAATTAAAATTAGACAACCAAGATAATTTACATAGATAAAGTATAAGGAAACTAGGGTAATACATTTTGTTTAGAAGAGGAGATTATGGAAAAAGGAGCTATTAAGCAACTTTGAAAATAAATGGTGTTACGTATATTTTAATGGCTATGTCTTAGAGAGCGAGAGAGAATAAAAATGACAACATAATAACGAATGTCTTTGCTTTTCACATCTTCCACGTCTTACTAGAGTTAAAAAAAAAGACCATAGACCATTACTAAAAGCTTTGTATTCTCTGGTACTCTTAAATTAATAACTCCTTTATAGAAATAAATAAAAAAGCACTGACGGAAGATGTAAAGTGCATTAGTGTTCGTGTTATCTCCCCCAGTACGAATTTAATGGGTATCTTAATAAGGAGATATAAACTAATGTCACTGACGAGGAAATTTATACACACACGTCCTTAGCGGCCTCCGGGGGGCTTGACGGTGATGTCTGGCTGGAATGACTATAAAGCAGATGACGAATTAGTGTGGGGGCAAAGAGACACATAAATGCGTCTCAGAGATGAAACAATTATATTCTACAGTAGAAGTTAAAGGTCAGCTCAAAAGACAGCACAGTTGGTCCTAAAGCCGACGCACCAGTGCGGCGAAGCCCGCCGCTCCAGAACGTGCTGCGGCGAAGCTGTTTTGATAGCTGGGCCACAGGTTTCCTTAGCTATGATGATCTGAAAGTAACATTTATGCGTTTTAAGTCTCTTTGAATCGCTTCAATACCATGAAGTGATGTTTATCACCGTTTAAGACACTGGCACATTCCGCTCGGATGATCTCATTCTCAGGGGACCTCTGCATCACGAAGCCTTAATTAATAAACGAAGGCGAAGGTTCAGACGCCTTTCGGAGGAATCCTAAATGAAATTACAAACTAAGTCCAAAAAAAATTTTTTTTTTTTTTTTAAGACAGACAAAGTAATTTCCTTTCTGTGGTTAGTTTAGTGGTCATAGTGCAGCAAATATAGATAAAGTGACCACCACAATTGGTATCTCAAAAACGGAGACACGTGTTTCTCTCACTTTCTCTTCTAATTAGATTCAATGTTAACGCCCAGGGCAGGGCCTTGAGCTACAGGCGGTAAGTGCCCAAACATCCACAAACATTCACGACTAGGCACTTGGGAAACCTTAACGGTATCGATACAAAACTCAGCTTATTCATTTATTCAGAGCTTATTTTTATGTTGCATATCTTTAAAAGCATCTTTTATTTTTTAATTTTTTATTAAAATACAGTTGATTTACAACGTTGTGCCAATTTCAGTTGCATGGCAAAGGGACTCAATCATACATACATATGTGTAAATATTTCTTCTTTTTTTAAGATTATTGTCTATCACGGTCTGTCCCAGGAAACTGGATATAGTTCCCTGTGCTGCACAGTAGGACCTTATCTTAAAATGATCACAAAAGTTGTTTCCAATTTATCTTTCCATAGCATGAAGGAGAAAAAGTACCAAAAATAGTCCATGCAGATGTTTTTCAGCGATTTATTTAAAATTCCTCCTCTACCATGGAGTTATTAATTATCCTAAGCTTCAGTTTCCTCACTTGTAAAGTGAGAAAGACAATAAACACCTGAAAGGGTTATTATGAAAATCAGAGATAAAGAATAAAAAATGCATTGCATATAGGTAATCAGTAAAAGCAGACATTTTAATTTGCTTAGCTAAGACAAATGCACATCCAGGGGTTCTACCTCAAAGTTCTTTTCCTTACGGTGTATGACAAGGGCCTATCAAGTCCTTTCCTCTGGCAGACACATCTCAAAGACTACGAGAATTCAATGAATTAGTGTCACACAGGCTTTTTTATTGTTGCTATGCTAGAGTTTTTTTTAATGTCAAGATACAACACACAAACAGCAAAGCACATGCATGCAAGGTTTAAAGGATCATTATAGAGCAAACGCCTGCAAAACCACCACTCAGTCAAGAAACAAAAGGCTGGTGCCTCAAAGCTCCCTGTTGAGCCCCTTGCTCATGAGAACCCCCTTGTCTCTCCCAGAGCCTGTCACGATCTGTGCTTTTTGTATAGTTTTCATTCCTAGCAATATAGTTTAATCTTGCCTATTTTTGAAGCATACCACAAAATAGAGGAACACTTTGGAAATTCTCTTTTGCTTTGCTTCTTTGACCCAACATTAGGTTTGTGAAATGCAGCCTCATCGCTGCACAGAGCTGTGGTTTCATGGCCGCACAGGACCCCATTACACAAATATACCATGATTAGCGAGAAACACAGTGCTGACAGATTTTCAACTTGTTTCCAGTTTTCGGCTATTACAAATAATGCTGCCATAAACATTCTCATGAGCATATCTGCACCATCAGTGGAGAATGCCAACGTGTTTTCTAAAATGATTTATCAATTTACACTGCATCACCTGTAGTTAACCATTTTTTTTAAATAATGTATGTGCTTAAAACAATATTGGGAGGAATCATGGAACACTCACTATTCCTAGAAGAAAGGAAGGGGTTATTAAAGCTCAATCTGTTCTCTGGAGGAGCAGACAGAGGCCCAATAGAAAGAAACCACCTGTCCAAGGTACGAGAAGTTAAAGGGGAGAGAAGCGAACACTAAAATTTCTAACTGCTGGTGTTGTGTTCTTCCCATTAAACAATTTCGTCCACCTTTTGGGAGTCTGTGGATGACAAATTTCCATTCCTTCCACTGTATCTACCCGAGTTATTTAAATGCAAAATGCCAGTCTGAGTTTACAACACAGACATCTTTTAAGCTAACAGCCTGCCCAGGGACCTACAAATCTACTGCTCTACATACAGGACAACGATTTGGGTCTGTCCACAGAGAGCTGCTGGTCTGTTTGAGAGGATAACTGTCTTTTCTCTCTTTTTTTAAAAGATAAATTAGCCCAACGGCATTAAAAGTTCAAAAATCTAGAATCTCAGATCAACTGTGCTAGCCTTCTCTAAAAGCTAGAGATTCTGGATTGTGAATCAGAAGACCTAGGTTCAAGGTTTGGCTCTACTACTTAACAGATCTGTGGGACCGCGAGGTGGTACTTCCTGCCTTCCTCAAAGCTTAGTCTCCCTAGCAGCAAAAGAGCACAAGGATACTGTTATACTTCCTGGGGTTGCGGGAGATGATAAGGCAAAGTGCCCGGGACCTGAACAATGTTAAACTGTAAACGTTACTATTATCTGTACAGCCACTATGCTAAGTTGTAGAGAAGAGTTAAAAGTTAAATGCTCAAAGTCCGATCTGCCATGTTTTAATGCAGGCAGGTGAGTCAAAGCCTAACTCAGTTTCTCTTTTCATAAGGATGAATAGAGTTTGAGATTTGTATTCTTTCGTACTAGCACCTTAAATATATAGCACCATATTTTGAAAATACAGTTTCAAAATCTAAACTTCTAAAATGGCTTCACTCTTTTCCATTATGAGGTAAAAACACCACCTCTAATGTTTATCAATAGCCAAAGGAAAGAATACTGCTAAATTGTGGGAGAGCCCTCTAGGGAAGCAATATTTCACCTGATTAAAAATGCCATGTCTCAAAAAAGGGTAACATGTCATAGCCTAGTAATGCAGATGAGAAGAGAGTCAAAAGGCAACTTTATTGCCCAGAAACACAGTTAGTCATGTCAGCAGGAGGGCTGGGGAGAGACACGGATCGATGGATCAATGCCAGAGTGTATGTCCTTCGGAGCTTTGCACACAGTAGGACTCCACCTGGGGGTCTTTATATTCCTCTCTCCGCTTCCCTCCCCTCTTCTTCTTCTTCTTTTTTTTTTTTTTTTGGCTTTTTAGGGTGGCACCTGCAGCATATGGAAGTTCCTAGGCTAGGTGTCAAATCGGAGCTGCAGCTGCTGGCCCACACCACAGCCACAGCAACGCTGGATCCTTAACCCACTGAGCGAGGCCAAGGATCGAACCCACATCCTCATGGATACCAGTCGGGTTTGCAACCCGCTAAGCCACAATAGGAACTCCCTAAAATTCTTTTCTGTCTGATAAAAGGAAGCCAGCAAGTATGTTCCCCTGAACTTAAGAGTCAGATGATTAGCGTCTGAATGTCTTTGCTCGCTGTTCAGAGGCTCAGTTTATCTAAATGTAAAATGGGAATGATAATATCAATACTTTTAGGGCTTTTGCAAAGGATGAAAGAGGTAATATATGTGAAAGATCTCTGTACCCTAAAGTAAGCTATACAAATACAAGTTAAAACTTTCATTTTTCATTTGGAAAGATATTTTTGGCATTGGATTTCTAGTCTCTTTTCTTTTCTTTTGTCTTTTTGGCACCACACCCGTGGCATATGGAAGTTCCCAGGCTAGGGGTCGACTTGGAGCTGCAGCTGCCAGCCCACACCACAGCCACAGCAACGACGCAGGATCCGAGCCAAGTCTGCAACCCACACCACTGCTCACTGCGATGCTGGATCCTTAACCCACTGAGCAAGGCTGGGATGGAACCTGTGTCCTCGTGGATGCAGAACACATTCGTTTCTACCGAGCCACGATGGGATCTCCCTAGTTTCAGCTTAAAGTGAGTGAAAGTGTCCAACTGAGGTAAAAGTAAATTACTTTATCTTGTTAATTCGTCACTCTCAGCATTTGCAAGTGTGGTGATCACAGTCAAAGTATCATTTCAAATGTCCAGTAAACCGGATAAGCGCTGATATGAGTCTTTAAAAAACCAATATAAGAACACTTAACCAACCACTTGCAACTACAAAAAGGTATGTTATCCCTTTAAATATAGAATGAAACTTTTAGAAAACAACCATATATATTCTTTTTCTACCTCAAAGCCCCCATTTAAATAGACATAAATCAAGACGCACTTAGACACACACATATTTAAGTAGCAATAAGTTATAAATAAGAAATAAGTTTATAAATTTATAAAATTCATTAAAACTTTATAAAATCTAGAAATACATTTATAAAAAAGTTACAAAGAAGAAATAAGTAGAAATAACTAGCAGTCTTAAAGAGAAAAAAGCAAAATCTTCCCGTTAACTCATTTACACTCATTCTTTCAATAAACACTCACTGGACATCTGCAACATGCCCGGGAGCTCACACGGACCAGCTTTAGTTCCAAGTATAACAGCTGGTAACAGCATGGGATCAACCAAAAAACGTCTCTTCCAAATCCCTACTGTTAAGGTGACTGGTTCCCGCCAGGCTGCCCTTGATACACCTTCCAGAGCCCTTCCTCAGCCCCTCTGCTCCGCCTCCTCTCACCAGCCAGGTGCTTCCTTCCTTGGATTTTCAGTTCAGGTGCCGTAACTTTCTACGGAAGCACTCCTCTCCCCATCAGCCTACCAGGAATAGCAGCAGCATGAAGCACAGAAGCTGGCAGCTACTATTTATTGAGGACCCATTCTGGAGACAAGACCTGTGCTACAAACTGAGCATTCACTGCTTCTTGTTCCCACAACAACCCTATGCTAAGTGTTCAGTCATTAGGGAGAGAAGGGAACGGGGGCGCTGTGAATCTCAGCACATGGCCGAGTTCATCCTCTCCGTGGGCAGGACACCCACATCTTGAGGGACCCTCCCTGAGCAGGGCCAGACCCATTCTCCGACCAGAACTTCTCCTTGGACAGGGATCACTGCCAGCCTCGTGCTGCTGGTTAGTTGACGACTTACACAGTGCGCATCCTTCCCAGCCCCGCATACAAACACCTTGGCCTTGAACAGCGCACTCAGATGTTTGTGGGTTGAGATTACACACGTCCACCCACATACATGTGACCATGCGACTGTTCTACTCTTAACAAGGGAAAAAAACAACGCACTAAGGAATACTTATGAGTAGTGTTAATTATCATCTTTCTAGATTGAGGATTTGCCTGAAACTCTGCTTTGTCCATAGCAAAATGTTAGAGTTACCATACGGCTCAGCAACCTCACTCACAGGTATGCACCTAAGAGGGATGAAAACGTGGCACCACGAGACACTTGTCCGTGAATGTTTGAAGTGGCATTATTCATGGTAGCCCCCAAGTGTAAGTAACCCAAATGTTATCAACTGATGAATGGACGAATAAAATGTGGTATATCCATATACATCTCCAAATGGCCACAGCCACTTGTAAATAAGAAGGAATGACTAAAGCATGCTACAGCATGGATGAACCATAAATCTATGCTGAGGGGAATAAGCCAGGCACAGAGACCACATATCTCATTGCATTCCTTGCAAGGTCTAGAATAGCACATCTATAGAAACACAAGTAGTGGCTGCCTATGGATGGAGGTCTTAAGGGAACAGGGAGTGACTGCTAATGGGTACAAGGTTTATCTGGTGGCAAAGAAAATATTCTAAAATTGTGGCAAGAGTTGCAGAACTGGTTGACTATGTTAAAAACACTGGACTGTACATTTTAAGTGGGTGAATTATATGGTTTGTGAATTGTACCTTAGTAAATTGTTTGTTGTTGTTTTAAGGGATGGGACATTTAAAAGAGTTTCTACTATATTATTGGCAAATTTGTAGGCAGCAAGGAAGAAAAAAAAGGCATTTTGACGATGAAAACATCCTTGGAATTTGTATTCTTGATTCCAAGCAGAATTAAGAAAATAAAAATGCATTTTCTCCTCATGTGTCATATGCATTGAACTTGTATGTTGAAGAAACAGACATGAATTTAAGCTGCTGGGTGTAAGCTGGCATCGATCCCTTCTAAATAGCTGTGCACTGTGGGCCCCCTAAGTTTTATAGAAAGACCATGTCCCTGGCAGAAGAGAAGTTTCCAACAGCTTTTGGAAGGACAGGCTACTTTTACTTTCTATGAAGTCTTAAAGTAACTTGAGGAAAAAGAGAGGTAAGAGAGTAAAAAGACGAGAGCGCATGAGGTCTCCAGGATCTAATCCTCATTCTTCTACTTAATTCCTGATCTCAGGGGTCTCAGCTGTAAAAGGCAGGTAATTGTCTGTGCCTTACCCATCTCACAGGATTGTAATAAGACCCCCGGCAAAAAGAAAAGAAAAGAAACGAAGTGAGTGGGATATAGCTGGATCTGCCTTCAGAGGTGGTCTTGAATGCTCCCGGCCATGTCACAGCTTTGACATCCTTCGGAAGTTAGTACGGCAGCAACTCAATCTCTTACCTAAAGACAGACCTGGTCAACAGACTGCACAGAGTACGAAATGAGATACAGCAAGGCTCAAGGACACCAAAAGCCATTCAGTTCCATACAAATGTAAATCATCAGTATCTGTAAACTATCCCCTCAAAGCATTACTCTTAAGTCCCCCAACGCTTAAGAAAGGGGAGAAGAGGTCTGGCTCAAGAAAACCCAAAAGCAATAGTGAAGAATCCCCTGACAGTGGCTGGCCTTAGGCCTAGCGTTGTACGGTTTTACCAGAATTCAAATTTGCAGGCCTTTTACACAATGCGGACACATGCGCCTTGGTTTATCACACAATGAGCAACTGAGGGGTTTCATAGGAAATCTGGATGGCTACATTCTCCAGGACAGCGGTTCTTGAATCTTTGTGGTCTCAAGATACCTTTATACTCTTATTAAAGTTGAGGGCCCCAAAAAGCTTCTGTTTATGTAGGTCATATACAAACATTTCTGATATTAGAGGTTGTAATTGAAAAAGCTTTTAAATATTTATTCACTTTAAAATAATTACAGAAATCTATTACTTTTTTTATGAAAGTATAGTTGATTTACAGTGTTGTGCCACTTTCTGCTGTACAGCAAAGTGTGACTCAGTTATACATACATACATACATATATATATTCTTTTTTAAAAATATTGTTTTCCATCATGGTTTATCCCGGGAGACTGGATATAGCTGCCTGTGCTACACAGTAGGACCTTGCTGTTTATCCATTCTAAATGTAACAGTTGGCATCTCCTAACCCTAAACTCCCAGGCCATCCCACTCCCCATATAAATAGTACTTTAATGAAAAACAAGCATATTTAAAACAAAAAATACTAGTGAGATGAGCAACATTGTTTTGCATTTTTCAAGTCTCTTTTGCAATGTCTGCTTTAACAGAAGACAGCTGGATTCTTACATTTTCTTCTATATTCATTTTGTTACCATTTGTTGTTTCATAAGAAAATCCAGCCTCTTCTAGATATGTAATTGGTAAAGAAAGGAATATCTGAATAGCTTTTCCCAGATAAGTGTAGATATTCTTCTCTGATACTACCTCCACACTCAATAAGCAGTAGATTCTTAAGCTATTAAAGGTTAGTAGCAATGCAGAATCTGAAACCATATCAACATACTTTTTACATCCACTACATTAAAAGCCATTGGATTTTTTGCACTTGGAAGGGATCTTTGCCTGAACCTGACTTCATAGCAACACACGCTGGTAATCTGGAAAATACTGGCTCACTGAGCTGCACAGACTTTAAATGCTAATACCTTCACTAAAAAATATTTTAAAATTGCATCTGTTAAATGTCACTACCAACTTCATCAAAAACATCTTTAAGGAATGGGAAGTTGTCAATATCATGGTGGCAAATGCAAGTTTTCCAAAACATTTTTTTCATTCAAAATCTTCAATTTCATGATCAGCTGATTTCCTTTATAAAAGAGGCTCATTTCATTTATTTTCGAAAAAAACGTCTGCCAAACACACAAGTCTGTATACTTGGCTATTGTGTCAGTCAATCTTTCAAGATGGTGCTCCATGACAAAAAAAAAAAAAAAAAAAAGAAAGGCTAATTTAGTGAGCAATTCAATTGCATAAGTGCTTTTCCTTGAAACAACCATTAGAGTTTGGTCTACAGCAGAAGTGCTTAATGCACACTTCCCTTTCTATCACACAGACTTAAAAAAAATGTACGGAAGGGTCAATACTTAATACAATTAATATTTTTTACTGCTTCGAGGACATTCTTAAGTGAAACTTGTTTTTGTCTTTTTGGTTTTTTTGAAATTATGAGGTTGTTGAAATTGCCCCTTTTCCTACCTTTGGTCGACAAACTCACTTATGCTCTGTATCCACTTTCCTTTCCCCTTCTCCAAGACCTTACTCCTTCAAGTAGCCCTTCAGTAGCCCTTCCTTCTCTCATATTAGCAATCCCTCCCTTCATTTGCTCACTCATCAGCATATAAACATGCCCAATCCAAATGTCTGCCAGTGGACATTCAGGTTGTTTCCATGTCTTGACTATTGTGAATAAATAGAGCTGTAATGAACATGCGGGTGCGTGTGTCTTTTTTAAGGAACGTTTTGTCTGGATGTAGCTCTATGCATAGTTTTCTAAGGTACCTCCATACTGTTGTCCACAGTGGTTGTACCAATTTACATTCCCACCAACAGTGCAGGAGGGTTCCCTTTTCTCCACACTCCCTCCAGTGTTTGCTATTTGTGGACTTATTAATGATGGCCATTCTGACTGGGATGAGGTGGTATCTCACGGTAGTTTTGATTTGCATTTCTCTAATAATCAGGGATGCTGATTGGGAGCTTGGGGTTAACAGATGCAAACTATTGCCTTTGGAATGGATAAGCAATGAGATCCTGCTGTGTAGCACTGGGAACTATGTCTGGTCACTTATGATGGAGCATGATAATGTGCGAAAAAAGAATGTATGCACGTCTGTATAACTGGGTCCCCTTGATGTACAGTAGAAAATTAACAGAACACTGTAAACCAGCTATAATGGAAAAAAATAAAAACCATTATCCAAATTAAAAACAAAAAAACAAAATATGCCCCATATCTCCTACCTTAAAAAATGAAACACAGCAAAATCGTTCCACATCCCCACAAAACAAATTAAAGAAAAAAAAAAAAGAAAACCAACAAAAGCTTCCCTTAAACCTACAGTCTTTTCCAGTTATGAACCCATTTATCTATCTCACTTCACAAAATACACCTCGGGAGGGCTGTCTACACTCAGTGTCACTTCCTCACTTCCGACTCACTCTTCAACACACCCAGGGCTCTACTGATACTGCTCGGCAGTGACTTCCACGTCCCCGAGTCCCTTGGACACTTTGTCTGGCAGTAGGATTTGGCGCAGTCGAGCACTCCCTCCTTCCAGAATTGACGCCGCTTAGGTTCCAAATTATTCCTTCCTCCCGGTTTTCTCTCTACCCGCTGGCCATCCCTCTCAGTCTTTGCTGGTTCTTCCCCCTCTATCCAACGTCTAAGTGGTTTTTCTCAGGGCTAAATCCCACAGTATGTTTCTATCTGCACCTGTTTCTCTTTTCAGCTAGCTCTGCATGCTCTTCCTGGTTGATCTCGTCTGGTTCCACGGATTTAAACAATAGCTTTCTATTGATGACAACCAATTTTCTACCTCCCCTGCCGACCCCTACCCTGAGTGCCAAACCCATGTGTCCTGTTGCTTACCTGATGATTCTACTTGAATTTCTAAAAGGCAACTCAAACTTAACATTTCCAAGGCAAGACTTTTGGTTCTCCCAACCCCCACCTCTTGGCCCCTTCCCCATCTCAATAAACAGCATTTCCATACATCCGGTTGCTCAGATACAAAACCCAGGAGTCATTCTTGATAACTCCCTTCCCCTCATCTCTCACATTCAATCCATTAGTTCATCTCCCATTTTACACCCACGGCATATGGAAGGTCTGGGGCCAGGAACTGAATCGGAGTCACAGCTGTGGCAATGCCAGACCTTTTAACCCACTGCACTGGGCTGGGGACCGAACCCACACCTCCGGAGCAACCTGAGCCGCTGCACTTGGATTCTTAACCCACTGCACTACAGTGGGCCTCCTCCCGTGATATATTTTGTCATGTAACATTTTAGTGGCAGGTGTACAACGGAATGATTCAACGCATGCATGCAGTGTGAAATGACCACCCCCATAAGTCTCGTTAACATCCATCACTACCCATAGTTAGAGTTTTCTTTTCTTGCTGTGAAAACTTTTAGGAGACATTCTCTCGGCAACTTTCAAATTTACAGTAAGGTATTAACTAGAGTCGCCATGCGGTACATTACATCCCCAAGGCTGCTGTATTTTCTAACTGGAAGCCGGTACTTTCTGATCACTTCCACCCATTTCCGCTACCCCCTACTTCCCACCTCTGACAACCACCCACATGTTCTCTTTATCTATGAGTTTGGATTTTTTTTTTAATGTAGATTCCGCATGTGAGTGAGATCACATGGTATTTAATTCACTTAGCATAATGCTTCAAGGTCCACCTACATGGCAAATGGCAGGATTTCCTTCTTTTTACGGCTGAATAATATTCTACTCTGTGTGTGTGTGTGCGTGTGTGTGTACACACACTCGATTTTCTTTATCTATTCATACACCGATGGACACGCAGGTTATTTCCATGACTTGGCTATTTTAAATAATGCAATAGACGTGGGGGGTGCAGACATCTTTTCAAATTACCTTTGGACAAATGCCCCAAAGTGGAAATGCTGGAGCAAATGCTGCCCCTGTCACTGCGCAGGATGATGAGGAGGGTACATCAACAGTTATGAAGCTCTCCACAAATGTAAGGTAAACGTATTACAGTTTTTTTTTGTTTTTTTGTTTTTTTTTGGTCTTTGTTGCCATTTTTTGGGCCGCTACCGCGGCATATGGAGGTTCCCAGGCTAGGGGTCCCATCAGAGCTGTAGCCACCGGCCTACGCCAGAGCCACAGCAACGCGGGATCCGAGCCGCGTCTGCCACCTACACCACAGCTCACGGCAACGCCAGATCCTTAACCCACTGAGCAAGGCCAGGGACCGAACCCGCAACCTCATGGTTCCTAGTTGGATTCGTTAACCACTGCGCCACGACGGGAACTCCATATTACAGTTTTTGACTTACTACTTTTTACACTCTGGGAACTAAAAGCAAACCAGTGTGCTGTACACAAATACTAGCATAATGTCCTTAAAAGCTCATGGACAATCATGGCAGGAGCTGTTTTTTTTAAATCGTTAATTACATCGTACCTGAATCTTGCCGGGCCCATCCCTGTGGTGTTACAGGCTGCCCAACAGGGAAGCCTATTTCCCACCAAAGGGGCTGGCTCTGGAAACATAGTAGGAAAGGTTGCTATGAACAAGGCGCTTTGCTTCATTCACCTTCAGCAGCCAACCCCACACACACACCCCCTCAGACAGCAGTGACAGGAAGAGGGCAAGCAGGCCTTACCAGCCCTCTCGGCTCTTCAAACAACACTTGAGGAGTTCTCCTTGAAGGCCTGTCTTTCTGAGCTTGTGCTCTCAAAACTCGGGCTGGACTGATCCCAAAAACTGAAGTAACAAATATGACCAAATTCTGTCATTTCCTCTACCAAAAAAGCGATTTTACTACCACTTCTGGTTGTGATGAAAGGTCCCATTGACTATTCAAACCCTCAACCAAGTTATGGACGCAGTATTAAGTGACTTCACCCCCTTTTCTCTGGCACTTTAACACATGCCAATGCTTCCAGCCACCTCCACTAACGTGGCTTATAAATTACTGAGGTGGGGCCATTTTAACAGCATGATTTGTTCACATCTCTAGAGATGCCACATAAATGAGGCTGGCTGAGAAGACAAACTCCTCTTTGACAAGATGTATTGGTACGCGTGTGTGTGTGTGTGTGTGTGTGTGTGTGTGTGTGTGTGTACACATGGGGTGGAAATATCTTATTAATATAATACCTGGTTAGGAGCCATGAGGATTTAGGGTTCTTTGATTTGTCACACGTTGAAATGGAGTGGCAGCAAGGCTGAAGACCAAATGAAACATTTCCCAAGAAACAGCAGAGAGATGGAACAGACTTGAAGCGAAAAAAAGGGGAAGGTCACAAATTTGCTACAAATTTCTTTATAAACGCCCCAAGGCAGCTTCCTGAATGAACTGTGAAACCTAAGAACGTCTGCTAATGAGAAGTTTACTGTCGTCTCCTGTTAAAACTGCCGTGACAGCGAGGAAAAAGCACCAGAGGGCAGGGACCTGCTCCCTGTGGCGTGACAGGGGTTGACTCCTTGATCTTAAACACACACGCAAATGCCACCTCTGCGTTTCGAAGAGCGTGTAATGTCGCAGGGCACACAACATTACTAGAGGGAAGCCGTGTTTTAAAGAGATGAATAAAACGAGTTCAGCGTATTTGTGGCCTTGGTTCAGTCGAGAATAAGATCAGAGGCCGCTTGGGAAGTGCTCCAAAGTGAGGACCAAACAGGTGCGAGAGCCAAGCCTAACGTGGAGGGTGGGCTCCCCCCCATTTTCCACGGCACGTTGGCACCTTCCTCTTGGCCTTGTTCTCAGAGCAAAGCTGGGCTGTTCTTAGCCCCTCTTTATCATACCTTGCCATTCCTGTTGGGCCCTGAGAAGAAAGAGCTGAGTGAGTGAGTGAGTGAGTGAGTGTGTGTGTGTGTGTGTGTGTGTGTGTACATGTGTGTGTCTGAAGCTGAGATTTATGAGGAACTCCGGGCATTTCAGCTCTCTCCTTAAATAGGTGTAGGTTTCACATGGAAACTTCCAACAGACTTCTGACCTTAGGCCCCATGTGCAGAAGGCAAGAAATAGCCAACAGAGCGAAGGCAGAAGAAGCTCTGAGCTCAGATCAGAACTCGGTTCAGCGTCCTGACATCCTGCCTCCCACACTTGGAGGCCAGTGTCCACGTGCTCTCTCCCACCCCGGCTGACTGCACTGGAGGTGCCCTCTCATCTACTTAGACCTCTTCGCCCTTGATGGACCCTTAGTCTGGCCACTTCTTGACCACTTCCAAGCACTGCCTTTTCTACGGTATGACGACTGTGATCAGTAGGGTGAGCCAGGCCCCCTGGAAATTTAGGTCCTGTTTCTTAGACTGAGACACTTTCTGGTGGGAGGGAAAGCATCAGATGTGGCAAGAATGGCACACGGAAAGATGAGTCATGGGCCAGAGGCAGTGAGCAGGGCCGCTTGCCTGGAATGAAGAACACAGGCTGGACGGCAGTGACAACCAAAGCAGAGGGAGTGCGAGGTTACAAGCAAATGATTAATCGAGGACTGCAAACTAGAAATCTGATCCGGTATCAGAAAAGTGGTAAGAGTCCTAATAAAAACCAAATAAAAAAAAAATCGAACCGCGGTTAGATGAGGAGAAGAATGGCAAAGATGACACCACATGGAGGAATGATCCCAGATCTGTCCGAAATGAATAAGGGAATTGTTCAGTGAGTCTTCACAATTATATGGATAAAAGGAAACTCAGGCTCATAAAAAAAAAGCATCACAGACCTTACTGCTTCTATAAAAAGGACAGGTCTGAGGACACAGATGATAACGTCCTTCAGTGAGAGCCAGACAGCGGCTTTCATCCACGTGATACTCCAGCTGGAAGGACGTTACACAGAAACAAAGCCCTGAAGCGGGTTTCCCTTTCCACCTAGAAAATTTACGGAATGTCTACCTCTTGAAGTAGAGCCAAGTGTGCTGAGGAAATGCTGCATATTTCTTTCAAGAAAATGCAAACCCAAGCATCTGGTCGTCTGTCTATGGCACGTGGAAGGACATTAAGTGAGACACGAGCTGGTGCGATGTTGGGACAGTCTCAAGAACCTAAGATGGGTTGGAAGGATCACACACCTGGCCTTTTCTTTGGGGACCCTGGGTAACAGGTGAGGAGGCCATCAAGGACTTGCCAATGTCACTAAGCTTTTACTCCATAAACAACTCCCGATGCAAAATGAGTCACGAGATGTGGTCCAAGAGAAGCAGGCTGTGTGAGAAGAAAGCTATTACTGGTCAACCTGCAGAGGCAAGAGGTCAACCCCCACATTCAACTAGAGTCTACGGGCAGGTAACACGTCAGTAAAGGGCTTCTGAGGATTTAGCAGGAGGATACTACTTTGCACCCACTGCTTCTCTGTGGTATTTATAACGGCACCGAAAAAGACGAGGGCCAAAAAAGAACGTTGCATCATCACTGTAGCTGGTTAAATAAAAGGATCAACTGTAGTGCTTGCTTATAAAGAGGCTCAGCCATCCCAGGAGGCGGGCTGCACATGGGAGGTGGGAGGGAAGTGGAGTTACTTACCTGTGCTATATTTTTGTTCAGAAGATAGACCCCGTAATCAAACTGCAACTTCTCCCCTCCTTTGGGGTATAATGGAAACCTAAAAAAGGTAAAATGGGATCAGAAGTTTTACACAACTTGAGTAAAACAACCTCCGAGTTGCTGATGAAGACAGGAGTTCCTTGGATACAGCGTAAACATTTGAAGACTTGGACTAAATCACTCATGTAATCACTGCAGCCTATTATCTTAATATCTTTGTTAACATTGGTCAAATCAGAACGATGGCTACTTTTTTTCAAAGAGAAATCTGAATAGGTTGTGCAACAAAGGAGCAATAGATAAGAAAGTCGACCCACTAACCTCAAGGGGTTGAGGCCACTATGTCTCCTATTGTATACATCATAAACTCATCACCCTAAGATTAAGATCCTAAAATTTTTCCCTCTAATGCCTTGGGCCCGATATCTCAACTTCTACCAAATGGGAGAAAAGATTAAGGAAAAAAAAAAAAAGACTTGAAAGCAATATAAATGGTCTCTGCTTTTCCTAAGGTGGCCGTCAAATCAGTGACACCCATGAGCGAAAAGTCATCAAAAATGCATCCACATTCGCAGGCGTAGCTATTTGGATGTTACTTCTCCAAGGCAATGTGCTTGCGCCATACAGTTCTCATAAGACTTTCCATTTTAACCCGATGCACTGAAATAACAAAGTTATGAGATCTATAGTTTTTTTTGTTTGTTTGTTTTGTTTTGTTTTTTGGTCTTTTTGCCTTTCCTAGGGCCGCTCCCGCAGCATATGGAGGTTCCCAGACCTACGCCAGAGCCACAGCCACGCGGGATCCGAGCCGCATCTGCCACCTACACCACAGCTCATGGCAACACCGGATCCTTAACCCACTGAGCAAGGCCAGGGACCGAACCCGCAACCTCATGGTTCCTAGTCAGATTCGTTAACCACTGCGCCACGATGGGAACTCCTGAGATCTGTAGATCTTTATAAAGGTGATGAGTCGTTTTAGGGGGTAAATTTCCCTCACTATCTCTCCTTTCCTCCTCCTGCAAATGAAGAAGCAAAGCTTAGCGCTTACCTATATTCTAGTCAGACCTTCCCCTGATTCTCAAGACCCAGCGTGCCATTTTAACCTCTCCAACCTCTTTCTCTACAAACGGATCAATCACAACTTCGCGTCAAGAAGACAACATATGCGTTTCTTAGTTTTGCAACAGACGACCATTCTTAAGAATAAAATAAGCGTACTGAAATAAATGGCAAGTGGCAATTGCTGGATATTCTTAATTTATTTCCGTTGCGTTTTAACTGCCTAAGGAAAAGACACATCCCATAAAGTTTAGAGGATACTGCTTTCTAGGGAAAATAAAAGAAACAGAATTTAAAGATTTATGTCAAATTCTCAGGTTGCTGATTACATAGCGCCCAAAAGGTAAATTCGTTGTGCTGTAAAATTACAGGCACTGGGGAGTGAGCCAGGTCATGAACTGCCTTTATTCTCTACAGTGGAACACTACAAAATGCTTCACAAACCTATCAAGAAGACAGAGCTTTGTATTTAACTGAGGTTATTAAAAAAATAAACTAGGATGTGGTTTGGCTCTAAGTGGAGATACATAAAAATGATAGCACAGCAAATTCAGGATGAGCAAAGTATAACGCACCAGGCTTTTATGGGCTGAGAATCCTTCAAATGCATATGGGACAGCTTGCAGAGAAACTACCTGATTGAAAGGATATAACAACACAGGGGCATTTCGCAGAAATCTACTCGTGACCTAAAGCTCTACACCGTATAGTTGTTATCCTATAAACTATGACATGAGAACAGCTGCACAGCTCTCCAAACCCACAAATATCTCCACTTCGCAGTTATAAATGCAAAACTTGTTTCAAAGGTTGGAAAAGCGAATTGAAATAAGCAATGTATACATGTATGTGTGACTGGGTCACCTCGCTGTACGGTAGGAAATTGGCAGCACATGGTAAACCAGCTATAATGGAAAAAATAAATATCATTATAAATGAAAAAAATGCTCAAACATACACATACACACACACACACACACACACACACACACACACACCCCAAGCCTTTAAATCCTAAAAAATGGATCTTACAACACTGACTTTATTACTTCAGTGGGACTCCTTTATAGAAAGAGCCCCAAGGTGTGTATGCACCATTAAAGCAAACCTAAAAAGCGAGGTGAGAGCCAAAGGTTCAAAAAGGGCAATTTTAAGACGGATCAAATATGAGAATGGAGTTCACATCTTACATTGCTTTCAAATGCTTATGGGGTCAGGTCACATTAAACAGCATAATAGCTTATAACTACTGCATGTTCATCTTACTGTGCAAAAGTACAGGGATTTACAGATCTACTAAGCAATCTAGAAAAATGAAATCCATCCAAAAGGGCGAACCCTATTACCACCAGGACAGATGATACAATCAAAGGCATCTTAATTCAATTGGATTGCTATGATTATTACACAACCTCAGACGTGATAAATTCATTTGAGTAATAAAAAAATACATATATACACGAAGAATCTCATTAGCAAACTGCAGAATTTTAGCTAAGAATGCAGTCATTCAAGTAGAAGCAGAAAAGCATCCTTAGTACCACAAACAGGATTCATGAAAGGGAGGATTGCAGTAAATGACTGGAGAAAGAACTACACATTTCCTATTACTACGCTTTTACAGAAAACAGCTAAAATGAGCAACATTAACTTTTCAAATTTAATTATGTTTCCAAGGCGTTTGAAAAATTCACTGACTCTACGTGGTAAAAATCAATGAATTAGAAACCAATAAACAGACATGTGAAGAGGATTTGGAGCGCCGTAGTATATGGTAATTTCAGGCTGAATAAAGAATTATGACATGACCATCCAAAAGCTAATGTGATCCCAGGCTTGATTAAGAGAAACAGAGCAGAGAGCCAGGGAACATGCTGGAGCCAACTATTTTGTACTGGGTCAGACTATACTGAGAGAACTATGTTTAGTTCTGGAAGTTAATGTTTCTTTTTACAAGTATACAGCTAGGTAACTGGAACCTTTCTTACTGGTTATTTCTCATTGGTTGTATAATAATCTTATCTGTAATAATCTCACTACATATAAAGCATGTCGTGAGGTAGAGCGGCCCAGTGCTTTTGTTATTTAACATAAACTAACTTGCCTTGATCACCTACTTAGTGGAAGAGACAGGACCTCAGCATTGGGTATTTCATTATAAATTCAATATTCTTTCTATTGCCTCTGCGTCCTTTACAGACCACTCTCGATGATGAGAACACTCGGATGATGAGAAGAATGAGCGTCATAGGTTTTGTTTGTTTGTTTTTTGTCTTTTTGCCTTTTCTAGGGCAGCTCCCGTGGCATATGGAGGTTCCCAGGCTAGGGGTCGAATCGGAGCTGTAGGATAGTTCTGAGAGAACTGGTTGAAGGAACCAGACGTGTTTAGCCTGGAGGACAGAAGTCTCATGGACAACAGATGAAGGACTTTCAGAGAGAAAAAGGGCTGGTTTTGCTCAAATGGCTTCAAGCAGGAAAACCTGAAGTTAATGGTACAAAGTTTAAGTAAGCTCAAAATGGCTTAAGGACGTAAACCTAAGACAAGACACCATCCAACTCCCAGAAGAGAACACAGGCAAAACATTCTCTGACCTCAAGCTTACAAATGGTTTCTCAGGTCAGTCTCCCAGGGCAACGGAAATAAAAGCAAAAATAAACCAATGGGACCTAATCAAACGGACAAGCTTTTGCACAGCAAAGGAAACCATAAAAAACAAACAAACAAAAAAAACAACAAAAAAACAACAAAAACCAAGAAGACAACTCACAGAATGGGAGAAAATAGTTTCAAATGATGTAACTGACAAGGGCTTAATCTCTAAAATATACAAACAACTTATACAACTCAACACAATGAAAAAAATGGGCAAAAGATCTGAATAGACATTTTTCCAAAGAAGATATACAGATGGCCAATAGAACATAAAAAATGTTCAATATTGCTAATTATTAAAGAGATGCAAATCAAAACTATAATGAGGTACCACCTCACACTGGTCAGAATGGCCATCATTAACAAGTCAACAAATAATAAATGCTGGAGAGGGTGTGGAGAAAAGGGTACCCTCCTATACTGTTGGTGAGAATGTAAAGGTACAACCACTATGGAGAACAGTATGGAGGTACCTCATAAAATTAAAAACAGAACCACCATGTGACTCAGAAATCCCACTCTTGGGCATATATTTGGACAAAAGTTCCCTTGAAAAAAATACATTCACCTGTACGTTCACTGCAGCACTATTTACAATACCCAAGACATGGAAACAACCTCAATGTCCATTGACAAATGAATGGTTTAAGAAGATGTGGTATATATACAAATGGAATACTACTCAGCCATCAAAAAGAACAAAATAATGCCATTTGTAGCAACATGGATGGAACTAGAGACTCTCATACTAAGTGAAGTAACTCAGAAAGAGAAAGACAAATACCGTATGATATCACTTATATCTGGAATCTAATATACGGCACAAATGAACCTTTCCACAGAAAAGAAACTCATGGACATGGAGAACAGACTGTGGTTGCCAAGGGAGAGGGGGAGGGAGTGGGATGGATTGGGAATTTGGGGTTAATAGATGCAAACTATTGAGTTTGGAGTGGATAAGCAATGAGATCCTGCTGTATAGCACACGGAACTGTAACCAGTCACTTGTGATGGAGCAGGATGGAGGATAATGTGAGAAAAAGAATGTGTATATATATGCGTGTGACTGGGTCACTTTGCTGTATAGTAGAAAACTGACAGAACACTGTAAACCAACTATCATGGAAAAAATAAAAATCATTTAAAAAACCCCAGAAGGATTGAAAGTGTCCCCTAAAAAAAGTCCTTCAAAAAAGCAAATAAATAAAAGTTATAGGAAAATTAATGTCACCACAGAATTAGTCAAAACCCAAAAGATCTTCAACAGAAGCAGCTAATATTAGAGGCTGGGCAATAAATAATAACCATGTATTTCAGGGGGTCTGGTGGGCTGAATGGGGGCCCCCAAATACGTCCGTATCTGGATCCGTATTTGGATAATTTGAATGTGACATCACTTGGGAAAAGGTTAAGGATCTTGAGATTAGAATACCCTTGATCTCCGGGTGCGCCCTGAATCTAGTAGTTGTCCTTGTAAGGGACACACAGAAGAGAGACACAGAGAAGAGGAGAAAGTCCTATGAAGACAGAAGCAGAAATTCGAGGTCCACAGCCACGAGCTAAAGAATGCCCGGAGCTGGCAAAAGCTGGAAAGGGCAACGAACGAAATTCCCCTCAAGCTTTCTGAGGGGATGTGGCCCTGCTGACACCTTGATTTTGGACTTCTGGCCTCCAGAACTATGAGAGAATAAATTTCTGCTACTTGAAGGCACCAAGCCCGTGGTAATTTGTTACAGCAGCCCTAGAAACTAACATGGGGGGGACCTGAACGCTGGATGTCCCACTGGGCTCAGTGAGCTCATCCATCTCCAAGACCCCGCAATTCTGAACATGCAAAACTTAAGTGTGTGCAGGTACCTAAGAAGAAGATGGTGCACTCAATTTGGAAAAAAACTGTGGCCTTCCCGTTGTGGCACAGTGGAAATGAATCTGACTAGGAACCATGAGGTTACAGGTTCCATCCCTGGCCTTGCTCAGTGGGTTGAGGATCCAGTGCTGCCGAGAGTTGTGGTGTAGGTTGTAGGTCGCAGATGAGGCTCTCGGGTCTGGTATTGCTATGGCTCTGGTGGAGCCTGGCGGCTATAGCTCTGATTAGACCCCTAGCCTGGGAATCTTCATACGCCACAGGTGCAGCCCTAAAAGGACAAAAGACAAAAAAAAAAAAAAAGAAAGAAAGAAAGAAAAAAATTTGTAAGAGAAATTGATTTTATTTTTTTATTTTTAATTTTTATTTTATTTCTTTGTCTTTAGGGCTGCACCTTCGGCATATGGAGGTTCCCAGACTAGGGGTCTAATCAGAGCTGCAGCTGCCAGCCGACACCACAGCCACAGCAACAAAGGATCAGAGTGGCGGCTGTGACCTACACCACAGCTCATGGCAACGTCGGATCCCTAACACGGTACTGATCGAGGCCAGGGATCAAACCTGCAACCCCGTGGTTCCTAGTCAGATTCGTTTCTGAAGCACCATGACAGGAACTCCAAGAGAAATTGATTTTAAATCATTCTTATTTTTAAAAGATACACTTATTATAAGCCTTCCCTCTCCTCCCCAAACCAGACATTTTTAAAAAGGACTCCAAATTGGTTATAGGTTCTTGCCTTCACCTTCAGAGCCCCGCATCTGCATCTGGTTCTTGGATGGCTCAACTGGGCATGAGGCTATGGCTACAGCTGATTCAAAATTGTTACTGAGCACGTTAAGATCACGTCTGCTCATCGTATTTGTAGAAAATGGGACCACACATACTCAATAAGTTTTGAGGCTATAAGTTTACTTCAAATTAAACTTACTTTCTTCTGTCCAAATGAGTTTCCCCCAACAACTTGTACTAGTTACCCAGGCTTTGGGTGGCATTCAATTTTCACTCTTTTTCACCTTTTATACATGTGGTGATTCACCCAGCTGACAAGTTGGTTTTCCTGTGAAACATTTTCATCTCTCCATTCTCGGTGCCACTCTGGAAAATTCTTTGTTGTTGTGTGCACTGTAGGGTGTTTGGCAGCATTCCTGTCCTCTAGTCACCAGAGGCCAGTATTATTACTTACCTTCTTAAGTAAGATTTTTTTTTTTTTTTTTAAATCATGTCATTTAGCAGCCCTGCTTCCTAATCGGTTGTTTTAAATCTCACCTTCTCTCCCTGGCTTTCAAGGCCCTAGTGATCGGACCTGCTGCCAGGTTTCTCTGCAACCTGGTTATGCTCAGGTGGTTTCCTTGGAGTCTCGAGAATACACCCAGCTCAGTTCTCTGGGCCTTTGCTCACTTCCTGGAAATGCCCATCTCTCTCTTTCATTCTACCTGGCAGAATAAGAGACTACATGCTTCACTTTGTCATGCCTGAAACCAACCAACCAAGCAAACAAACAAAAACCTCACATTTTCTGCTGAGTTGTATAATATCGCCAAAGTTAACAGCTTGTGGAAGTGGTGAGAAGTAAGTGAATTTACCTATTTTGAGGACAGACCCCACATGATTTGTTGAAAGATCTTACATGAGGTGTGAGAGGCAGAGAGTCAAGGGTAACTTCAAAGTTTGAGGCCCAAGCAACTGACAAAATGAGGCTGTCATCATAACTGTGATAAAATACACATGACATTAAAATGGGCAGCCAGGGACTGGGGTGAGGGACAGAGTACGAGGGCTCAGTGCTGGAAGATGGGGATGAGGGGTCAGCAGGGACCGGGCCACACAGCATCCTGTAAACCTAAGGCATCTAGACTCGATCCTTAAGGACAATGGGAGGGTAATCAAAGATTTTTTTAAGCATGGGAGTGACAGAACTGGGGTTTATGTTTCTTAGAGGCTACAATTTTTAGGTAGAATAAAAGAATGTTATGACAGATGGTGTGACAGAGGTGAAGGGCGAGGAGTCAAAGATGACTCTTTGGTTTCGAGGAACCAGCCAGATGTGGTGTCTATGAACTCAGTCAGGGAATGCTGAGGAGGAGCGGGTGTATGTACAATACGTGGGTGTATAACACATCTTATATAAAACGTTATTATGCATAAAGTTGGGAGAGAAATTGGGGTAAACTGTCAATTAAAGATTTACCAATATTTACATATAGCCAGAAGTGACAGGTATGAATGAGATGGCCTAAGGAAAACAGAGAAAAGGGTTGTTTCAGAGCATGGAGAACACGAAAAGGGGCCAGAGGAGGCCTGCTCAGAAAGATCTCAGGAAAACCAAGCATCTTACCGGAAAACCATAGAGAAGGTGTTAATTTAAGAAGGAGGATAGCATCAGTAGTCAAATGCTGCTGACAGGTTAAGCAAAACAGACATGAACATATGTCTATTGGCTGTAATTACATGGGTTCATCGGTAGGTAGCTTTGGTAACATGGCAAACACAAGTTGAAATGAAGTCGTGGGAGACGAAGGAAGACGGGGGTGAATTAAGGAGCTACGAGGTGAGGAATTGGGGATGCCTGCCGTTTGGCATCGTGAGGGGAGAGCTCAGGAACTGGAGGGACACGGTGAAGCACAGCAGAATGCCCTGAGGAGGTGAGAGGGGACAGGCTGTCCATCCTACAGGTGGTGAGAGCACAGGAGAGGGATTTGCCTTAGACGGCGGGTGGGCTGACTCTCCCATTGTAACAGGAAGGGTGAAGCAAAGTGATCACTAGGGATAGTCTGGTCCTTCAACAAATTTACAATGAACTCCCACTATGTGCCAGCGACGGTGTAAGGTAGCAGAGATCCAAGGGTGGGCAAACATAGACAACGGAGCCTAAAGTCCAGCGGAGCAGACAGACATTGCTCACCTAATCACACCAACAAATATATAATTGATAAATTAAGTAGTACACTGAAGGAATGGAACACTATTCTGGAAAGGAGGTAGACTACGCTGACTGCAGTGGAAAAATGGTTTGAAGAAGGTGAGACCAGATTGTTGCAGTAATCCAGGGGAGAGATCATGGCTGCTTGGACTCACGTGGCGATATGAGAAAGGGAAAAAAGGAGACTACTTTGGAAGACTTTTAGGAGATAAGCCATAAAGATTGGTTATGGTTTGGAAGTAAACAGTGATCAAAAGGGGGGAATCATGAAAAACTCGATGTTTTGTTTTGCCCAAATGAATGAAAGTTTGATCAAATTACAGGACAACCTGAACAAAGAAACATAATAGAAGTGCTGAACAGCACTGAGAGCCCAGAAATGGTTCTTAATCACGAGCTTGTGATACTATTGTGTGACTGTTCAGATGCCTGCTTGGGAGCAGCAGGTACAGAGAAGATGGACAAGAATGACATAAAGTCACAATAGGCGACAAGACAAAGGTGTTCCTAGAATAATGGGCCATGAAATCTAAACTGGATCAAGGGGCTGAAGATCACCAAGAAGGACAATGAACAAGAGGCTAACACACAAGCTGAAAAAGCCAAGGGAGTCATCAGAGAGCAAGACGCTTGAATCAGATTCTGGATGTAGGCTGACAGAAATGATGACATAATCCAGACTGCAAGCAGTAGTAAAAAAAAAAAAATGGGGGGAGTTCCCGTTGTGGCGCAGTGGTTAACGAATCCGACTAGGAACCATGAGGTTGCGGGTTCGGTCACAGCCTTGAGCTGTGGTGTAGGTCCCAGACGCGGCTCGGATCCCGCGTTGCTGTGGCTCTGGCGTAGGCCGGTGGCTACAGCTCCGATTCGACCCCTAGCCTGGGAACCTCCATATGCCGTGGGAGCGGCCCAAGAAATAGCAACAACAACAACAACAACAACAAAAAAGACAAAAGACAAAAAAAAATGATGGGATGCAAGGCTCCTGGTGCCAAAGATCAAGAAAATGCAAGACCAGAGTGGGAGATGAATTGTCCACTTGTGTGCCAGTGACACCCCTAACAGCAAGACTTTGAATAGAAAAGAAGACTTTCTCTTTCCTATTTCATCTGTTTCTTCTGTTTCTGTTGCCAAAACACATAATGAGTAATAGGGTTATAACTGAGAGATTGGTAGGGGAGCGGTATAGGTGAAGAGCATACGTCTTAAAGGTCTCTGTATATCTGCTTTGCCAACAGGGTAGAGAAGTAAGAATCTAGAAAAAGCAACAAGAAGCAAGAAAACCCCAATCTCACCTCCTGAATGTGAATATAGAGCGTATTAGAAAACGAATGGCTATTAACGGGTACCAGTGGGGGCCTCTGGGAAAATTCAGGTTCAGTTAGGGCAAGAGGTAGGCTGAACTCCCTGAGAAGAGCCTGAAAATGCAGGAGTTTGCTGATTACACAGACGCCCTTTCAGAGGAACCAGCTGGAGGACCAGAGGGCTGGGTCTGCATCAACGAAGCAGAGGGTGTTTTGAAGGTGATGGAGATGCTCACAAAAGCTTCTGATGTGTTTTGATGGAAAACTCAGGGCTTTCAATCTGGTGGCTTCTGCTTTCTCTAAAAAGTCAGAAATGAGGCGATTTATCAAGAATGAAAGGGAAGGGAGTTCCCCTTACGGCGCAGTGGAAACGAATCTGACTAGTATCCATGAGGATGTGGGTTTGATCCCTGGCATCACTCTGGGGGACAGGGATCTGGCGTTGCCGTGAGCTGTGGTATAGGTCACAGACGTGGCTTGGATCCTGTGTTGCTGTGGCTGTGATGTAGGCTGGAAGCTGTAGTTCTGTAGTTCTGATTCAACCCCTAGCCTGGGAACTTCCATAAGCCACTAAAAAGCAAAAAAAAAAAAAAAAAAGGAATGAACGGGGAAAAATGTTGATGGGGGGAAAAAGAGAGAAGGTTTGAGATAGTTGTGTGGCAGGAGAACCAGATAATTAGGATGTATTAGTCAACCTGAAATTGATGACTGTGAAGGGACAGTGCTCCAGTCTCCCCAGCTGTCTGACATTTTCCCTAAATAAGTGGCTTAAAGGTAAGGATCATGGGATAAGGGTATTTAGGATACTGAACAGAGAGAAACTGTAAGCGTGAAGCTGCTAAGGTAGAAGAGTACTGGGGCAGGACAATGGGGCCCGCCTAAAAGGGGGAGCATAAATCTGCAGAGGCTTTTTAAATGATAATAAAATGGACTAAAAACAACAAATCTAATGCCGGTGATAAAATATTCCTCCCAGGAAAAAAAAAAAAATCTTTTGTTGGTCTAAGTTCTAAACAATTGCTGCAGTCACTATTTGATTTCAATGTACATGCACTCTTGAAAATCAGGATGTTTTCATTATGCATATGCTAAAAACATTGTATCTCCATGGAAGTTAATCTGTAGAACTCCCAGTTGCACGTAGTCCAACCAAGTGGACTAAGCAACACATTTCCAATTCAACTAAGTTTCGAATGGTCTAGAATCTTCCATGCTTCCACTGGACACAGTCTGCGTCTCCAAACTGTCTGGTGTTACATATTTTCGTGTTTAAACAGTAGATCAAAATAAACAGTGATAGCAATGTGCAGTTTTTCTTAGTTCTGAGTTATCCTTCTTCCTGGTGTAGTTTTAGGTAAGGTTTATTCAGATACAAAAATATTTACAATCAGCCTTGGGCAAGGTCCAGTAAAATACAAACCTTTACAATTGCTCCCTGAAGATGGGTACACTGAAACTGTGCTCAAAAAAAAAAAAAAAAAAAAAAGTAAATATATATATTTCTTCCCCCCCCCCAAAAAAAAACTTGCTGCTTTTCTTTTTTGGCTAGTATTGTCTCATTTCAGGATTGTTATTGAAAATAATTTTATCATATAGAGAAAGAGGTGGTGAAAGATCCACTTGGGTATCAAAAATAATAAGTACATGCTACTGAGAAGCACTTTTTTTTTTTTTTTTAAAGGGCCACACCCACGGCATAAGGAAGTTCCTAGGCAGGTGTGGAATTGGAGCCGCAACCGCCGGCCCACGCCACAGCCACAGCAACGGGCAATCCGAGTCACATCTGCGAGCTACACCACAGCTCACCACCACACTGGATCCTTAACCCCCTGAGGGAGGCCAGGGATGGAGCCTGGGTCCTCATGGATACTCGTTGGGTTGGCTACTGCTGAGCTGTGACGGGAACTCCTGAGAAGTGGTTCTGAAGTGACATTACCTGTTCTAGACCCAGAGATGTGGGAAGTATAAGAAACTTTCAGCTTGAGAAGGCGCCAGAGTAAGCGATACCTGCAGCTCACATCTGATAGCTGTACACTACAGTTACGCAGGAAAAAGGTGGAGGACTTGTGTATATTATAATCACGGAAAAGGGGCTTCATAAAGCACAGAGGAAAGCTCTAGGAAGGAAGTGAGGAGAGAGCGAACAGATCATATGAGAAGGAACAACAACAACAACACAACAATGTTGAAATAATTCATGGGCGGAAGGTAACAAAAGTCCTTATAAAAGTATAAGAAGATGAGTGATCTTCCCCCTTCCTCCTTTCGGGGAGGAAAAGAGACATCGAATATGGAAGGACTC